>NC_058130.1:503423912-503506172 GCF_016433145.1 Gracilinanus agilis
ATATAACATAATATAATAATGAATATATATATGTATATATATTTATATATATATATGAATGACTGGGTCCTTGAAGGTTATGTCACCAGAATACAATCTTTGGCTGGTTTTCCATAGCTGTGAAGGCTTTGAGTACAGCTCACACTCAGTGAATCTCCCATCTGAGCATTAAACTACCCAAGTTTAGAAAGGCCCATCACTAGAGAGTAGGCCAACAGGAAATGGATATTTATTTTGTTTGCTTGTTTATTTTTTCCTACAGCAGCTCAACCTCACTTCAGATATTTTCTGGGCAAACCATTCAACCTACCTGATGCTCAGTTTTTTTCTCTTATGAGATTGACTCAAAATAACACTTAATGGTAATATACTTTCAAAAAGCATTTTCAGATGCAGATAAGATAATACAATAGGTAGAGTGCCTGGTCTGGAGTTGTATGAAAATATAGGAAAGAGAAAAGTTTTGCAAAAAGCAGAGGCTTGCTTTTGCAATCCAGGTTGGCTCATGGGCGGAACACAAGGTCAAGGTTCCAAGGAATGTGAGGAATATATAAAAAGAGGAAAAAAAGGCTCTTTGTCTCTAAGGAGCTTGGAGAGTTCACTTCCTGTCAGGGACAATAATGGATTTTCGGTTGGAAGCCATTTGACCCTGTACCTAAGGTTCCTTTTTCCAGCTATCCAGGCTACAAACAGAGATTTATCCACCAGAGTTTCATGTGTTCCTGATAACTGTGTTCCTGAGTTCCAGTTTCTTATTTATATCTAAGTTACTGAGAGAAGCCAACCTCAGACAAGAATATCTGTCTGTCAACAGGGATGCCTGCAACCTTTTTGGCTGAGGCCCTGAGGGTGACTTTGCCATTTACTTTGACCCTGTCACAGCAGCCTGAACTACATTTTTCCTACCAAGAATATTTTGGAGGGTCAATAGTCAGGAAAGCTAGTTAGGAAATTTTGGGTAACAGACAAATAGT
This sequence comes from Gracilinanus agilis, assembly GCF_016433145.1. NCBI lineage: Eukaryota > Metazoa > Chordata > Mammalia > Didelphimorphia > Didelphidae > Gracilinanus > Gracilinanus agilis. The sequence goes on from NC_058130.1 coordinate 503,424,887, forward strand.
GTGGGGGTCAGATAGCATGAAGGCCAGAAGAAAGACCCATGAGAGTCTTATAAGTTTGGAGGGAAGAGAAATTAGAAATTTAGATTTAGGAAACTTCCCTTTGACCCTCCTTCCTTTATCTGTGAGAAACCCTTCAAATAAAGGTTTAAAAAAATTTTTTTTTTTAAAGAAAAAATGTTTTATTTATAAAGAAGTCAGATTGCCTTGAATCCCAGAATCAGGTCAGAGGCCTACGATTCAGGCCTATCAGCCCGACACAGGCAGAGAACAGCACTTTATCAATTTATCATCTATAAAGGTGAAATAACTCACTTAATTCAGTTGAGAGGACCTAGCTTCAAATGGCTTCAGGTACTTCCTAGCTGTGTGACCCTGGGCAAGTCATTTAACCCCAGTTTTCTAGATCTTGCTGCTCTTTGGTCTTAGAATTGATACTAAAGCAGAATATGTAAGGGTTACTATTTTTTAAAAGCACTTTTTAAAACTTTAAGGGACCAGAAAGGTGATATATTTATTATTTTATTTTCATTAATTTTATTATTATTATTATTATTAATTTTTATGCCTAGACTTGTATTTTTACTGTGATGAAGTGGTTCCAATTTGGACAGTTCAAAAACTCATGTAGACTAACTAGCAAATCACATGAAACTTATGGTTTAGGAGCACTATCTAAGGGCACTTCAAAGATTGAGACTTGCCGTGGACACACAACTAGTGCATGTCAGAAGTAAGAAGTGATTCCAGATCTTCCTGCATCTAGAATGCCATACTGTCTTTCTTTATCATCATTATTAGCATCATCTTCTATTAAAGGGCCTAATGATTGCTTATACTGATGAAATCCTGGGTCTTTGGAAGTCTGACACACTCTGTATCTTAACTTTTTTGTATGTCATAGCTTCCTTTGGCCATCTATTAAAACTTGAGAAATAATGTTTCTCTTCTTTTTAAAGATAATATTTTAAAATGCATTAGCTAATTTATGTAGGGTTACAAAAGAAACCAAGAATATTGGAATATAGTTCTCAAAATATTCTTCAAAAAATAAAATCGCTGATCCCATCCAAGACTTCTTGCCCTACAGCAAAGGGGGCTATCATATCAGCCCCTCATTAGCAATGGAGGAAAATGTCTTTAATTGCATGAATGAGAAATCTTTATTCTAAGTGATATGTGTACATTTTCAAAGTACACAGGCAGGAGAATTTGGCCCTGACCATGTAGGGGGAAAACACTAAGTCTCTAAAATCTGTTAAGCTTTTATTAACTTGTGACTTATCATATTTTGAATAAAACATCCATAAATATGTATTATGTTGGAAATAGATAGCGCATGGAAATGCTTCCAAACACAATATTACTTGATTCCCAATGCAATAATCAAATGGGATCATGCAAATGGAATGGCTCCAGGAGTTATCGGCGTAATGATGCTGTTGTGTAACAGCCCTGCTGTCAGGCACCTTATCTTCACCCTGTTTTGGAGGTGTCTAAAATGTGGCATTAAAGCACTTTATAAAATCAATTGCTTATTGCTATTTCTGAAGTGAAGGGTCGCCTAATAACTATGAGAGATATAAAAATTTAAAAAAAGAAAAAACCTTTTAACCATATTCCTTCTTTGAAAATTATACTGTTATCTGACCCCAAAGAAAGAAATATATTTGCATATTTCTGCTTAAGAATCTTTGGTAAACATTTGGAGACAGCATGAAGCACTTCCAAATGAAATGATCACTCCCAAGGCAGAACAAGAAATCAAGAGATGAAGCACTGAATGGCTCTGTTTACTCATGAGGTTTGGGAATGCATTTTGCAAATCTTAAAATTCTGTTTAAATTGGAATTCTTATAAACCTCTTTGGGCCTAGTTCAGTGATTTGCACAATCAAGTACTTAATAAAGGCTTGTTAAATTGAATTGAATATTGCTAAAAGGTAAATGTTCCCCTTCCTCAAATGAATACTTCTGTTGTGCTTTAAGATGGACAGATTTTTCCTATCTTATTTACATTCAGTCTTCCCCACAACTCTGTAAGGTTACAAGTGCAAGAATCATTTCCATTTTTTGGATAAGAAAACTTGAGGACTGGAGATGGAAAAGGCTTACCCAGAGTCATGTACCTAGTGAGTGCCTGGGACCAGACCTTATAACCAGGTCTCCTGCTTCTTCCTACTCTAATGATTTCTTTCCAAAAGACCAACAATTTGAATTTTTAAAGTATTTTTTCCTAATAATAGCCATTTAAGCCAAATGTATGACATTTAATAAATATAATTTAAATAAATAGTTAATAAACAATATTTACAATTTAACATCAAATAAATATTAAGTATTATCATCCTGATTTTGCAGATGGGAAAACTGAGGTTCAGAAAGTTTCATTAACTAATCAAGCATCATAGAGTTAGTCTTAATCAGAGTGAATCTTAGTTTGTCTTCTTTTCATTTTAAAAAATCATTAACACAAAGCAAGCTTATAACATGCATAAAATTAATTTGGAGACATCACAAGATCACTTTGATTGTACAAGTATCATATCCCTTATTTTAAGTAACTTATAAGCACCAGATGACCTATTTGCATATAAACTATGAAACTAGGAGTGGCCCTTATTCATCTTGTAAAGTCTTTATCTCTTTCAGATTTTGATGTGCCAGGGCAAAGAAGGATTTGTGCTTCTTCATTCCTTCAGGTGTGAAATTCCTCAGTCATTTTGACAGTATTTTGGGAGGTCTAATATTTATCTGATTGAAGAATCAGTCATACCTTTGATATCCTTTAAAAAGCTTGGGCAAGATCTAAGAAAGGGGGTTGTCTCCAGCAATTCAATTAATTAATGAATTAGTATTAATTGTAAATTAATGAATCAGTAAACACCTACTCTCAGGAAGCAGCCCTCCCTGAGCCAGACACTATGCTAAGTGCTGGTGATACAAAAGCAGGCAAAATAAATATGTGCCTACCTTCAAGGTGTTTCCAATCTAATTGAGAAACAAGAATTCAGTACTTGAAGAAGAATTGCTCTTTGCCTTTTCATTGGTGCCTCTTTCAGAGGGGGCAAGAGGGAGAGCAGAGGTGATAATTTTTTTGATTTTCTCTTCCATCTTTTGTAGTATTTTAGAGAGGAGCAGATCAATTCAATTCAGTTCAATTTAATTCAATTTAATCACCCAGCAGGAGGAACTATGCCCAGCAGAGAGTGGAGTTGTGGTAAATATGTCCTGCTTCTTAAAGATTTGAGGTACCCAGACCTCTAATATGTATTCACTCTCATTTGTTTGCTTGTTTCTGTTTAACAAACTAACAAGAGTCCATTTGAAAGTGGCTTCTATTAAAATTCTAACTTTACAAAAAATTTTATTAAAAGGATATTAAACAAAATAAAACAAATATAAGTATGTACTGTGGCCAGATCCATGTGAAAGGATCCTTCTTTTTTTTTTTTTAATTAAAAAAAATCTTGATGTGGTTAGAATGTAATATTACCATTGAAATAAGTAACTGCCTAAATTGGGTAATATGGAGATGTCACACACTACCAGGACACACCCACACACCCCAAGTGACAGGATCTCACAGGACAACAAAGGACCTCTCACAAGGGATGTGGGTGTTAGGTGAAACCACTCTAGTTATTGAAATGGCAGTTAACAGTTACAGGTCATTAACCACTGGAGAAAACACAAGGGTTGGACTTTAACACTCTATGGGTCCTTCTTGGGGTTTGAGGAAAGACAATAGAGAGTAAACAAAACAGTTTATTCTGAGGCATAAGGTTGGAGTTTTGGGGAAAAGATCACACTGAACTAGATAACTATGGACGGACTTCAGGGACTGGAAATGGGTCAAAATCTACACTGTTCTAACACAGACCATCAGGTCCAGCTTTTGGAGGTTAGAAGGGAAAGGTGATGGTCTCATAATTGGAGTCCTCTTCAGCTCCAGTGAAGTTCACAGCTAACTGGATCCTTAGCAAATAATCTACACAGGTAAAGACAAGGAGCTTGAACCAGCCTGATATGTCTACCACCCACATCTGGTCTTGCTCAACTTGAATTTCCATGGGCAGGTATTTCTTCTGAGAGACAAATCCACTTTCTTTGGGTTCTTTACTGGGACAGGTAAAATAGCCTCTGTCACAGCCATACAAGAGTCACTCCAGGAAAAACTTCCCTTCTCACCATTCCATGCTTGGAACCCTCAAGCCTTGCGTGGTTAAGTCTGGTTGCTATCTTACCTTAAATGTCTACAACTGATTCTATGAATTTTCCTATTACGCCATGCTACTCCAAAATAATTTTGAGGGTCAGTGGCTCAGAGACAGGAGTTCTAGGTTCAAATCTGTCCTTAGACACTTAGCTGTGGGGCTCTGAGCAAGTTATTTAAGCACAATTGTCCCTTACTACTCTTCTGCCTTAGAACTTACAAGCTTTTTTCTCCATCCTCTAACTCTCACACATCACATCTCAGGAACCAATGATAATTTCTTAATTTGCCTGGGTGCCCAGGGGGCAGTGCCTGAGGAATCATTGTTTCCTGCCTCATTGGTTTGTTGGTTCTTTAACTTCCTTTTTCTTAGGCTCATTGATACCTGAGTTTACTCAGTGGTATTTGACCTACAGGTCACTGAGAGAGGACATCCAAAAAAACATGACACTGGAGAGAGAGAAATTCACTTTTAACTTAACTTTTCTAAGATTCCATTCAATTCCTTCTTTCTTTCTTTTTATTTTTTGACTCAATTTATCTAGATCTGAAAGGGAGAAGTTAAGGTCCCTCACTAGGGTCATCTTACTGTCTACTTCCTCCTTATGCTCATTTAATTTCTCTTTAAAAATTTAGAGTCTATACCAGTGCTTCCCAAAGTTTTTTGGCCTACCACCCCCTTTCCAGAAAAAGTATTACTTAGCGCCCCCTGTCACATACTATCACCACCCCATTACAGTTATTCACCACCCCCAAATGCACCTGCAGCCATCACCGCCTCCCTTGGATCGCTACAGCACCCACCAGGGGGTGGTGGCGCCCACTTTGAGAATCACTGGTCTATACCATTTGGTGCATATATGTTAAGTATTTATATTAATCTATTGCCTTTAGTACCTTTTGTCCAGATATAATTTCCTTCTTTATTTCTTTTAACTAGTTCTATTTTTGCTTTAGCCTAGTCTGAGATCATGATTGCTACTATTGCTTTTTTAAAAAAATTCAAGTGATGCGCAATAAATTCTGTTCTATTCCCTTACCTTTATTCTGTGTGTCTCTCTGCCTCAAATGTGTTTCTTGTTAACAATATATTGTAGGATTCTAGTTTTGAATTTACTGTGCTAACTACTTCTGTTTTATTGGTGAGTTTATCCCATTCACAGTTATTATTAGCATTTATGTATTCTCATTCATCTTATTTTCCCCTTTTGATCCTCCTCTTTTCCCTTTCACTCTCTCTACTTTGCCTCCCTTTTATTTCTCTCCCCTTGTCTTATTCCCCTCCTACTTCTCTATAGGGGAAGTTTGGATTCTATACCTGGACAAGTATGGTTGTTATTCCCTCTCTGAGCCAATTATGATGAGAGTAAGGGTTTAAGTATTTCCTAATACCACACTCATCCTCCTCTGGAATAGTTTTTCATGCCTCTCTAAGTGAGAGAATTTATCCCCTTCTACTTTTCCTTTCTCTTTTCTCTCAGTGCAATCTTCTTTTTTTTTTTTTTACCCCCTTTTTTATATCACGTTATCCTAATCGGCTTACTCCCACACCTTCTTTCTATGTATACATTTTCTAACTGCTTTAATATTGATAATACTAATATTTTTTAAGAATCATAAATATAGTTTTTCCATGAAGGGATATATACAGTTTGACCTTATTGAATCCTATTAATTTTCTCTTTCTTATTTACCTTTTTAGACCTCTCTTGGGGACACTGAATTTTCTGTTTAGGTCTAATATTTTAATCAGGAATGCTTCAAAATTTTCTTTTTTTTAATTAAATTATCATATTTTCCTCTGAAATCTATAGTATCATATTCCATTCCCTTAATGTGGAGGTTGTCAAGTCCTGTGTAACCCTGACTGTAATTCCATGAAATTTGTGTTTTTTTTCTGGATGCTTGCAGTAGTTCTTGGTATGGGGGCTTTTGGATTTAACTATAATATTCCTGGGAGTTGTCATTTGGGGATTTGTTTGTGGAGATGATCTGTGGATTCTTTCAGTTTCTATTTTATTTCTTGTTTAAGAATATCGGGAGTGGGGGGAAGCTTGGTGGCTCAGTGGGTTGAGAGCCAGGCCTAGAGACAGGAGGTCCTAGGTTCAAATCTGGCCTCAGCCACTTCCCAGCTGTGTGACCCTGGGCAAGTCATTTGATCCCCCATTGCCTACCCTTACCACTCTTCTGCCTTGGAGCCAATACACAATATTGACTCCAAGATAGAAGGTAAGAGTTTAAAAAAAATGAAGGTAATATGCAAAGAAATCAATAAAATGTTAAATTTAAAAAAAAGAAGTTTTCCTTGATAATTACTTACATTATGATGGGCAGACTTTTTTTTTTTTTGGTCATGGCTTTCAGGTAGTCCAATATATCTTAAATTATTTCTCCTGGATCTATTTTCCAGGTCAGTTTTTTTCAATGACATATTTCATGTTTTCTTCTGTTTTTTCTTATTTTGATTTTGTTTTATTGTTTCTTGATCTCTAATGAAGTTATTAGCTTCTACTGTCCCAATTTTAAATTTTAAGGAATAATTTTCTTCTGTGAGCTTTTGAATCTCCTTTTCCATTTGGTGGATTCTATTGTGAGCTACCCTGTGCTTGGGCTCAGGATGTAGCCTCAGATCTAGCAAGGGCTTTTGGTCTCACTCTGGACTTGACCAAGTCAGCCCCACTGTGGACCACTTTTCTCTGGGGCTTGTGACTTTGCCTTGAGCTTTGGTGAGGGCTCCTATATCTTGGCTCTTGTGAAGATGAGATTAACTCTTCCCTGCCCATTTTTAGATGTAATCACAAAAAGTATACACACTGTATTTATCCTTAAGTGTGGGAAGTCTGTGACCCACCTGTGGGATAGTGGGTGATGAATCAGAATCAACTGACTGGCCCCTGCACAGTCCTAAGCAAAGCTTTAGCTATAATTGGTAAACGTAAAGTGTGAGGAAGGCACAAGAAGTGGCAAAAGGAACGGTCCTTATAAGTGGCAAAAACTTCCTATGAGGAGGTCTTTTGCCTTTAACTGCACCCTGGAGGACCTCTGGCTGAGGACCTAGGACTGCTTTCCATTTCTATTAGCACTACTGTGGGCGAGTGAGAAAGGTTAACTCCCTTCCCTGGCTTTCCTGGAGGTACTAGCCTCCAAAGAGGCCCCTCATCTGGGAGGAGGCCTCGTGGCTAAAACCCTTATTAATTTACCTTTAGGCCCTCTGGCTGGGGCTTCTGGAGCACTGCCAGAGTAAAGCCAGGGCTTGAGAACAATAGTCTAGCTCATTAAGCTAGATCTCTTAATCTGCCCTCTTTCTCATTTCTCTACTTTCCCTCTTTCCCTCTATTTTATAAATTGCTAAAAAAAAATTGGACTTAATTAATTCCTGGTGACCACACACTAATAAATTTAGTCCAACCCTTTTATTTTATTTTATTTATTTTATTTTATTTTATTTTTACCCATTACATTTCTGCCCCTTACACTCTGCCTCCAGAAGTCCTGTGGCTTTATTATTTTTTTTACTAAAGTTTATTTCCATTTTGTACAAAATACTATAAAAATTTTGTAATGGAAATTATTTTGGAAACTTCTGCAGTTAAATTATAATTCTTTAATGAATAATAAAAGTCACAAACCAAGCGTTGTGCTGTGGTGAGAAGCAGGCCCAGGTTGTTTAGTGTAGCAACATGATCAGCAGAGCTGCTGCTTACAGAGGCCACATCATAAGGACACAAGAAGATAAAAGATTTTCAGGAACCTAGTAGTGCTAGTCATATGTTCTCTGGGAACTCTATGTGTGTGTACCCCTTCTGTCCACCAATACTGAGTGCATTTGGTGAAGAATACATCCCAAGCTTATGGGAAAAAGTTTTATTACTCCTTTCTATCCTATGCCATTTCAGTAAATATCTTTGCTTTAAACTGATTGTGTCAATTAGATGACTACTAAAGGTGTTTTCACTGTTGAAGGTGTGTGAACTACAGTTTTAGGATTATAGAAGCATGGATTTACCCTGAATTTGCAATAATCATCCCCTGGGGGATCCAAACTGCTCCTCAGGGTTGCAGTACCCAGCCATGTGAGACAGGCATAAAAATATCTCCTCATCTTTCCATGGTGTTGTCCTTTTCTCATATGAACATAGATCTAAATTTGAAGGGGCCTCAGAATCCATCTAGTCTAGTGCCATCATTTTAATTATGAGGAAACTAATTTTCCCACGTTATTCATTCCTTCTTTTCAAAGAGGACAAAGGATATCATGGGGTGATGACTTGACCTGTGCATGAGTTGAATTTAATTGAAGCAGAGTTGCACAAAATCTTTAGTTTCACTCTATCTTTTGGAGTTATTGAAATTCAATAGCAAGACAAAAGTCAGGATGACTGGTGACAGCCCAGGATGCCAATGGATGCCCTTAGATGTCTGACCAAACTCTTAAGTGCTTTAGCCTTCTTCATCCTAGTGGAACAAATTGTTCTCATCCATCCATTCCACCAGGGCACATCTTCACATGCTTGGGGTCTATAGACATCCCTCCTAATTCACCAATAGGTTTGAGGCTGTTGGTTATCCTCAAACCGGTTTAACCAGTCAGGCAAGATGATTTTAGCAAGGTATAGCCACTGCATATGATATAGCTTCTTGGAGCCATAGGTGAAAGTGGGGTGAAAGGTGGTCTTCTAGGGTAGTTAAGCAAGGACTAAGCAACACATCATAGGTACTAGTACTCCCTGAATACCATGCCAGAAGTGGAATTTAAACCTAGCACTCTCTCTTTTGTGCTGTGCTCTCTCTCCTATCTACTCTGACATTTTCAACAAGAGTATCAGAGTTCTAAAGTTTATTACCAGTAGAATGGAGTGTAGGAGGTAATTACTTTGGTCATGGCAACCTACAAAAGAAATAAAGTACAAAATAGCCTTTGGGAATATGTAGCTCCCTTCCACTTTAGCAGTAATGATGGACAAAGAGAATAAGGGATGTAAAGAATCATATGGGTTTTTAAGTAACCTATTAGCAAATTTAAACTTTTTGTACTCTGAATGTGAGCACCTCATCCATTGATCAACCAATTACCAAAGTACTAGAAAAATTTGTTTTTATCAGTAATAAAATCTTTACTGTAAAAAAGACCCCAGAAATTCTAAGGAAGTTGGATGGTAACAGGTGCAAATAATTATTTTGGACTTGATTATTGCCAACAATATGGAACTAGATGCTAAAGTAGAAACAGCAGATGCCCATTCTACCATAGGGTTTACAGTAGAGAACTAGATGTAGTCAGAGGCCAGGACTTGGGGAGAGTAGATTTCAAATAATTAAGGTAATTCAATTCAAATAATTCAGATAGGATTTAATGACCTAATAAATTGATGGAAAAATAAGAAGGAGAAGAATGAAAAACTCTCAAGAAATAATTTCTGGAGATTTAAACAGAAATTATTCTGAAGAGGCAGAAAAAATGGGGAGTAGCCTAAGTAGTCTACAATGCAGATAAAGAAAGAACTCCGAGAATAGTTCAGATTTATAAAATACATTTATAGGAAATACAAGAGAGGTACTGAGGATGAGTACAAATGCCTGTTACATCCCTCTAACAACTGTCAGGAACATTAAAAAAGTGTCCAAAACTCTAATGCCAAGAATTAGTTTAAAGTAGATATGTACAAATAGTAAATAGTAAAAAGGAACAAAGAGACATTTTTATGAACGTTATATTGGGGGCAAGAGGAAGATCAGGGAAGGAATGAGTAGAAATTGTGGTGAAAGAGAGAAATACAGTCCAAATAGAGAAATGGTTTCCTCTAGAAAGTGAGGACTTGAGATTGATTATGGATGTCTTGGCACTTGTATTATTACATGTCAGAATACTAGAGACTTCTCAGCCATTCAAAAGAGTGGAGTTTAACAATCCAAATAGGGAAAAATAAACCAAAAGGATTAAGAATTCCTACAGTCTAGTAGACCAACTGGTTGCTTCTGGTTTTTATAGTGGTAAAGATAGACTCCTCGAAGGATAATTGCTCCCTTCGATACTGGCTACAAGCCCTGGACTGGACTCCAGAGGCTAGTGGTCTGGGTAGCATTGCTATTCCCAAGGCTCTCAAGCTATTTGCTTTCAAGATGTTTGGCAAATCTAATTTAGATAGAAGTTTAAATCATTCCAAAAGAGCTGCTTATTTTTTGCTAATGAAACTGCATTGCTCTCAAGCATCTCTTTGGTTATGGACATGGAATCTATGTTTCCTTGCCTTGCAATAGATGTTATATGTTCCATCTACTAATTTTATGACATTGCCTTTGAAAGCTTTTTATTATGACATTAATGAGATGCACTGATTGTCTTTCTCAGGACCTTATTGCATCAAATTTACAAAACCCCTTTGCTTTTGGCCTCAGTGTGTTAGTTTGATCCTAGGGGCAAAGACTAATCCTTAAAAGTCACTATAAGATGAATATTTTAGGAATCAGAAATTCCAAAGTCAAAAAGAGTTGGAGAGTATTACTACCTACTGTCAAAGCTGACAAAGCTAGGAGTGAATTGAAATGTAGCTTGGCTTTCCTCAAGAAAAACTGAGAGCAAAAAGCTACTCGTGCAAAAAAAAGAAGAAAAAAAAGTGGCCGAGTGAACAGTTTAATTAACTCGTGCAATTTTAATTAAAAACATAATGTGTCAAGAGAATGAATAATGCCTTGGGGCAATAAAATAGCTGGATTTCCTGCTTAATCTTCTGTTTCATATCATTCTTGGAAGTAGAATATTATTATTAATGAAAAGACTTTCTCCTTACTCTCCCCAGAAGAAAATGAGGACCCCTCTCCACCTTACAAAATAACAACATACTGAGGATCATATATGAAAACACCCAGTTTTGATTCCTTTTCTCTATGAAAAGGTCTCTGATTGGCTTCTACTTTGTAGTTCAATTTATTCTTCTCCTCAGTATTTAGATTTCACCATCATTCAACAAGGAATCAAATTCTGTTATTTGAAATAGGTTAATTTCTTTCAAGCATGTTCCTTTTTGGAAGCATGCTTTTTCCAGGGTGAAGGGGTGTGAGATTTAGGGATATCTTACTTCTTATATTTTTCCCAATTTATTTGACAATTGATGAAAGGAAGTGGCATAGAAAAGGCATTATCAATAGAAAGGATGGCCAATGGAAATTAGATGTAATAGTTTGAGCAGTCCAATTGCTACTTGTAGCCCTGAAATATTAAAAGCAGAAGAAGAAAGTCCCCACTGCTTCTCCATGGAAGATTTATGGAAAGATATGAACAAGAATAGAATAAGAGAAGAAGGTGTGGGGTAATCAAAATAATGAAATCACAGATCCATAAAAGTCTCAAGTAAATAAGAATGCAAAACAGACCAGATTGCCTTAGAGAACTGACTTGACTTGTATATATTCATAGAATGCTTGATTTGTAAATGTTTGTCAAGTTTGTTGAATTTTGGAGCGGGAATAAAAACCTTTGATTTTCATATGAGGACAATGAGAAAGAGAATGGAAAAGGAAAGAAAAGAAAAGAGACATCATAAGGGAAATTAAATAATGGGGAAAATATATCGCCAAATTCATACAGGATCAAAGGAAACAGAAGCCAGGGTTTCCTATGATTTCCAGCAATAGGATGCATTTTTATTCATAATTCTCCTTTTGATACATTAGGCAGAAATATGGTATCTTCTGGGTTAAGTGGAAAAGTGGGTAGGGGCAAATGACCATTAAAAATGCTTTGCAAAAATGTTTTCCCAGATGCAGTTTGGTGAACTCAGATTTATATCTGCCTGAATCTCAACTGAAATACTTACTACCTATGTGACTTTGAGCAAATCATCTACCCTGCCTGGGGCCAATCTTTCCTCATCGATAAAATTAAGAGGTTGGACTGATGTCCTCTAAGGTCCTTCCCAGTTCTAAATCTAACTTCCCATGATTAGATGAAACATCTGTTTTGCAAATCCAACAGCAAAATTTTATTTCATTTCATTTTTATGGGTCCCCTACTCTGGACTGTCTCTGTAACTTGGCACTTACCCGTTTGCAAGTTGGGTCTCTAAGGGAGGTGGGAGATAACTTCTGTCACAAGCTCCAGGGTATTCTGTGGGTCTAAGCTCCTACAACTAGAGCTAATGAACTTTCACTCAGAGCTTACCTTCAGTGGTAAGCCAATATATCCAGTGTGCTCAGTATAGCTCAAAGCAAAGAGATCTACTAAAATGGTATAGTAAGAACCTTAGCCACAAAGCATTACCCCGTTCCTTGACCTTGAGGTCTCTTCTGAAACTAGGGGAACAAAGTCCTCTCTTTCCCTCTTCCTGCCTTCTGCTTCTTGACTCACATTTCACCTTCTTCAAACTGACCCCATATTTTGACAGGCTTAACCTTTTAAAGGCTTCCAACATGTGGTTAATCTTTGACTACCCAATGATAGTCTTTCCTTCTAATTCAGAGAAACTTTTCTCAGATTTTTAAAAGGCTAACAGGGGTATAGGTCTTCACACTTTGTTAACACATTAATAATTATCTTTGTTATGTCTCTTTTTCTGAAGCTATATTCACTTTAACAAAGAGCAAAAAAAGGAAGTGAAAAAATCCTTATTTCTTTCCAGAAAAACTAATTACCTAACCATTCCATGAAGTTAGAACAATGACTTGATTTTTTTGTTATGTGTGTGTCACAAAAGAAATCCACAAATAGAACATGTGAGGTTACACACTTTGAGACTAGGAAGAAAAACGGAGGGAAAAAAAGTCTAGTCACTTGTGTTCTGAATAATTGCATTAAACTCTCAAGAGCTTTTATTTGACTTTATTCCTTAGCCTCTGCTTTTCCTTAAAGCCTAGAAAACTAGGATTTGATTTGACATATAAGAAACTATAAGCCATTCGTCTTGGGACCACCCTTCATTCTCTTTGCCAATGTTTTAATTCAAAATCCACATAAATCTCTGTAAAAATAAATCTAATCCTGGTAAGTTTCCTCAAATACTGAGACTTCATTGGAAAAGTAGAAATGCCTGCTTTAAGAAATTCTCTAAAACATTATGTTCTGTTTTTTAAAATTAATATTAAAATCCTATTTTAAATAAATATATGGGGCAGGTAAGTGTTTCAGTGGATTGGGAACCAGACCTAGAAAGAAAAGATCTAGAGAGGCCAGGCCTAGAGACAGGTTTAAATGTGACCTCAACTACTTCTTAGCTGTGTGACCCTGGGCAGGTCACTTAATCTCCTTTGCCTAGCCCTTATTGCTCTTCTGTCATGAAACCACATGTCAGTATTGCTTCTAAGACAGAAGGTAAGGATTTTTTTTTTATGCTACACAGGCTCATATAAAAAGATAACATTTCTAGAATGGATATTGTGTGTTTCCTTTATTTCACAATTCTCATGCGTCTCAGAGTAAAAAATCCTTTGGTTTTTATCATGCTCTTTTCTTCTTATACCTGAAATCTAGGGTTTCTTATTAACCTTTAATTGACTGGTTAGACAGCTCATATTAACCAATGGCTGGCTAATATGTAGAACCAGTAGAACGCAAGCTCTTTAAGTATAATAACTTGGTTGTCATCATTGCTTTCTTTATGTAGCCCTTAGACCTTATCAGTGCTTGGCATATCACTGACTCTTAATAATTGCTTTTTGTATTGAATCCTCTTACTTGTGATAGCTTAATAATAACTGCTTATTTCATCTTTATTTTATTTTAATTAATAATTTTTTCTTCTCCCATTGAAAAATTTAGTCACTGGTCCTCTGGAATTGTGGTTGATCGCTGATTTGATTGGAAATGGAAGAATGGATGAATACTTACAAAAACATAGAATTCCTGGATTTACAGAGCAAGAAAAAGAGATTTTTTTTCAAAAAGAGAAAGAAAAAGAAAAAGAAATTGAACATATCATAACTATTTCCAAAGGAAACAAACCACAGCCAGGACCAGATGTATTTAAAGTGAATGCTATCAATTATTCAAAGAACATCTAATTTTCAATATTACAAAAAGCCATTAAAAATCTGAACAAAAAGAATTCTATCAAGTTCCCTCAGTGATAAAAATGTAGACTTGATATCTACACCAGGGGCAGTCAAAACAGATAAAGAAAACTATAGAGCAATATCCCTAATGAATATTGATCTAAAAATTAAAAACAAACTATTTGCAAAGATTCTAGGAAAACAATAAAAATAGGTGTGGTAGCCAGGTAGGTATTAATAACAAGAATGAAAAATTGGCTCAATTTCAGAAAAAAACTATTAACACAATAGACCATAACAAGGACAAAAACATTCTTGTTATATAAATAGATGTATAAACATTTAAAAATCACACGTTTCTGTTCAAAATATAGGAATAAATGAACTTTTCCTTAATATGATAAATAAAAGCTATTTAAATGTGAGAGACATAATCTTATGTATTGGGAATAAACTAGAGGCTTTTTCAGTAAGATTAGGGGTGAAGCAGTAATAATTGATATTTATAGAGGGCTTTTAAGTTTTAGAAAATACTTTGAGTTTACCATATCATTAAAGCCTCTTACTATTAAACTGGTAGGACAAATATCGAGGTTCAGGGAAGGAGTTGGGTCAAATTGGTTCTGAAGTCAGAAGATTTTAATTTGATTCATGAATCTGCCACTTGCTACCTCTTTGACCGTCTCTGACTCTCAATTGTAAAATGAAGCAGTTGGACTAGATTTATTTCTAAGGTGCCTTCCACCTATAGATCTCTGATCCTACAATTTCGATGACTTACCTACCCCATGGTTACCTAAGGCCTTATTATGAGTAGATAAAACAGGTGACTGTGTGATATGATTTCAAGGATTCTAAGAAACCCCTCTCCCTCTTAACACTTCTTCCATACTCAAAGTGATACAGAAACTTACACTCTTAGAGCTCTATTCCTCTAGCTTAATAAGCTTTTGAGCTCTGTTAGAACTCCTTCTTGTTTAAATTATCTTTTTTTAAAAAAAATCTTTTGTGAGGTAGTTTCAGGTCTTTTCCTTAGAAGATTTTATGGGAGATTGGAGGAAAAAAATATGAGGGTACTTGACAGTTGAGAATAGTTACAGTGGAGTGCCATCAAGCTAGATAAGAAAAGCATGACCTTTGGGGAGACAAAATTTACATCACAATTTTATCTAATGTTAGCCTCAAACATAAGTATTCCCTGACCACATTAGCCATAAGTTCTTTGGTTTCATAGGAAACACTGGCTTCTATAGAGATTGTTTGTTGTTTCCTGGAGCAAGTGAGAACCAACATGGTTACCTAGAAAGCCCATGGATTCCCCAAGTTTCTGAAGGGCAAAGCAGTACTATTTCCAGTAATTTTGTTTGTTTTATCACTTTCAAAGAAGCACTGACTGGAGAAGGAAGGAAGGATAGAAGGAAGGAAAGAAGGAAGGAAGGAAGGAAAAAAGGAAGGAAGGAAAGCAGGAAGGTAAGAAGCATTTATTTAGTGTTTACTACATGCTAGATCCTGTCTTAAGTCCTTTACAAATATCACCTTATTTGATCCTCCCATTAACCTTCAGAGGTAGTCACTATTTTTATCCCCATTTTATAATTAAGAAAACAAGAATCTGAGGCTAAGAGAGAGAGAGGATAAGGGACTTGTCCAGGGTTACACAGATAATAATTGTCTAAAGCTGTATTTGAACTTGGGTCTTCCTGACTTCAGATTCAGTGCTGCTTTACCCACTATGCCACCTAGCTGACTCTTAGTAGATATCTGGGTTCATATCTGTATGCTCCATCCTATAAAATCCAGAAGGGAAGATGGGAAACAAAGAGGCGAGAAGAATTCCCTAAATACCAAGAACATTCCTAATAGAACAGAAGTGTCAAGAGAGAAAAGCAAATCGACTTTTTTAGTTTTAAATGAGATCCTTGTTATTTCCCTCCTATAATGGTAGCAATAATTCAATAATACTTTATTAAATGCTTGATATGTACCAGGTATTGTACTAAGTGCTGAAGATACAAAGAAAGACAAAAGCCCTAAAACAACAGTTCCCTCCATTGGAGGAAATTTCATGGAGGAAAGTGAAGTGAAGAATGGTATATTTTAGTCCCTGTTCAGATTCTGTCTGTTCCTTCTATGAGGGTGTTTATCCTTTTTTTTTTTTTTCATCATGATTCCTTTTGGAGCTGTCCTGGATCCTTGCCTTGTTGATTGTTAAATCTGTCTATCTAAAACTAAAACTAAAACTAAATCTATAGCAAATAGTTAAATCATTCACATTTGATCATCGTACATTATTTTTGTTACTATGTACAAAGTGCTCACTTCACTTTGCATCACTACATAGAAGTCTTTCCAGGTTTTTTGGGATCACCTTGTTTGTCACTTCTTATGATACAGTAGTATTTTATTCCAAGTATATACCATAACTTGTTTAACCATTCCCCCAAAAAGATCCTTTCCATAAAAAGGGGGCACAAAAGATAGCTTTAAAATCAGGAAGCCCAAGTTCAAATCTTGCTTCTTACTCGTACTCCCTATATGACGAATGACCAGTGCACCAGAAAACTTTTAAAGACTATATTAGAGAAGTTGTAAAACTTCCTTGATGGAAAGAGTTCTCTATACCAATGAAATCACATACAGGGTTACATGGACCTTCTTTTTTTGAAAAAGTAAAAAGTCATGGAAATGGTGAGTTTTTCCAAAGGAGGCCCTAATGCAGCATAGATTCTCTCTTCAGCTTGAGATAAAGTAATTTTTATTAGATGACTATTATTTTGATGGTTGCTAATTGGCTGATAAACATACGGGCCAAGTTTACATGGACACCTGTTCTCAGACTGTGCTGAGCTCTGCTTGCTATATACCATACACATAGGCGTAGTTCATTAAATCCTAAATACTGTATTAATAATTGACTTCCTCAGAAACAAATTGGCCCCAATGTGGTGTATTCAGATTTTAATTTTCCTTGTAGAAACACCAAAGGCATAGTAAGTGTCTCATACAGGGGATTTTAACAAAGCTATCACATTTATTCCAGAAAACAATTGTTCTGATGCTTTTTGCTAGTTTCTGGGGACTCATGCATGATTCCTTTTCTTTCCTTTGCAGACTATTCATTTCATTTAGCTTTTAAGGAAAATCTCCATTCAGCCATAACTAGTGAGCTCAAGCCAAAAACCATTCTCCTTTTTTATTTTAGGGCAAAGAGACGAAGTCAGGATTTGTCTCTTTTCATTTCATCCTAAAAAAAGCTGTCTTCTATATCTTTTAAACCCATAGAATAAAAGAGTTAGTGATTCGGACCTAGCTAAGTACTTAGGAATCATGTTAATCTGCTTCTCTCATTCTGAAAATGAGAAAAGTAAGACTCAGATTAAATTACTCATCCATGGAGCACAGCTAAGTGTTCAGAGGCAGGATCTAAACTTCTTTCTTGGCTCCAAACTCAGCATTCTATTCTCTGCTCTGAACTGCCTCAGATCCTTCTTATTATTCAATATCAAAACCAGAATAATATTTCATGGCTCACATTGAAAAGTTAGCTAGTCTGATTCTCTCATTTTATAGATGAAGAAACCAAAGTCCAGGGATGCTAAATAACTAAGTTCTTTTCCTTTTTGTGTCAATCTTTGATTTCTTTGATAACCTGGTGTTGCAGGTCATATATTTTGCCTTTTAATCCCTTTTAACTTTTCTCAAGATTCTTATTTGTCTTTTGAACCATCTGGAATATCCCATTGCAATTCTATTATCTATTAGGAATCCATTGACATGCAAGTGTTTAATGATGTGTTGATTCATTTCTTTTGCTTTGAAATTATTTATTTAGACAGGTTTATAATATTTTGAGTGTGTTGATACTCATCCTTTTAAAAAACACTTTGTTATATTTTTATTGTCCATATTACATGTAGACATAATTTTTAATAATTGTTTTCTAACATTTTGCCCTCCATGTTCTCTTCCTCAGTCCCTTTCCTCCAGCTCCCTGAGAGACAGGAAAAATAATATAGATTATATATGTATCATGCAATATATATTTTCATGTTTATCTTATTCTGAAAGAAAAATATATCACTTATCTAAGAAAAAACTCATCAAGAAAATAAATTGAAAAATGGTTTGCTTCAAACTGGATACAGACTTTATCATATTCTTCTATAGTGGTGGATAACATTCATCATGAGTCCCTTGGAGTTGTCTTGGATCCTTGCATTGCTAATAATAGATGTCATTCACAGTTGATCATCTTATCTTATTGCTGTTCCTGTGTACAAACATTCTCCTGGTTTTGCTCACTTCACTTTGAATTAAACATGTAAATCTTTCCAGGAGTCGTAGTTGTTTTTATGTTCATCCTGTTTATCATTTCTTATGGCACAATAGTATTCCATTACAATAATATACATGACTTGTTTAGTCATTCCCCAGTTGATGGATATCCCTTCAATTTCCAATTCTTTTCCACCACAAAAAGATCTGCTATAAATGTCTTTTTACAAGTAGGTCCTTTTCACTATATTTTATCTCTTTGGTCTATTGCCCTATTTTTGGTATTGCTGGATCAAAGGGTATGCAAAGTTTTAAGGCTATTTGGGCATGATTTGAAATTGCTCTCCAAAATGATTGTATCACTTCACAGCTTCACCAACAGTGTATTAGTGCTCCAATTTTCCTATATCCTCTCTAAAATTTATCTTTTTACCTCAGAGATTTTTTAAAAATTTGTATTTCTCCAGTTAATAGTGATTTGGAGTATTTTTTTCATATGACTAAAGACAGTTTTAATTTTCTCATCTGAAAATTGTTTATTCATCTCTTTTGACCTTTTATCAATTGGTCAATTAATTGTATTCTTTTAAGTTTGATTCAGTTCTTTAAATATTTGAGAAATGAGGTATTTGTAAGATAGCTGATATAAAAATTTTCCCCTAGTTTGTTCTTCCCTTCTAGTCTTGGTTGCATTATCTTTGTTCATGCAAACATGTTTTGATTTAATGTAATCAAAGTTATTTTTAAATGATATAGGTTATAAATGTGCTATCATGCATATTTCCATGTTTTTGAAATTCTAATGTTATTGTAATGCTTTCTATGTCTTATATGGTTATAAATTCTTCCCTTTTTTGTCTTATAAGCACACTGTTTTGTGTTCCCCTAATTTTTTATAGTTTCACTCTTTATTTCTAAATCACATATGCTTTTAGTATAAGACATGGGATTTTTTACTACATCTCCTTTCTCTCATATTGTTTTCCAGTTTTCTTAGCAGTTTTTGTTAACTAGTTAATTTTTCCCCCAGAACCTTAGATCTTTGAGTTTGTCAAACACTAAGTATAACCATTTACTACACTGTAATGAATGCCTAATCTATTCTATTTCATCCCAATCTGTCCACTACTCTATTTGTTAGCCAGTAGCAGATCATTTTGATGGTTTCCATTATTTATAGTAGAGTTGGAGAACTGGTACAGCTTCTTTCATTAATTTAATTTAATTAATTCTTCCATCAACCTTCTTTCATTAAATCCCTTTTATTCCTACAGATTTAATTTAAAATTATTTTTTCTAGAACTATGAAATAATTTTGGCGTAGATTGACTGCTATCACCCTGAATGAGTAAATTAATTTAAGTAGATACTTGTTCAGCTAATGTTAATGCTTTCAGTGTGTTTATTTGCTTCTTTTCTAGGTTTTCTACTGAATTTTCTTCTTCTTGGAAATCTTTTTTTGCTTTTAGCCTTTTTTCCCATTAAGAACCACTGTTGCTCACTTTCTGACTCCTTCCCCTTTAATGGATATTACAAAAAATGCCTTCACAGTTTTTTCCCAGCAAGAGAATCTCCTTTTCATCAACATTGATCCCTGTCCTCAAGGGACAGAAATGACTCCTTCCAGCTTTAAGGCTTCATTCCTTTTAGCCAAATATAGTTGTACAAGCTGGTCCTCTGCCCCATTTTTCTGGATGGCCTGAATCAGCATCTACTGGTTGTTTTTGCAGGGTTGTGGGAGAGCAGAGTAGGTGTTTTGGGCAGAATTTCTGCCACTTTGAAGTTTCCCGACCATAGCCATTGGGCAGAAGTAATAACCTTGTGTTCTCCTGGGAACCAAAACTCCTTTTCCCCTTCCCCAATCTCTACCAAGAACAACAATACCACTCCTCTCTACCTGCTAGGACTCCAGAAAAAGCAAGTAGTTCTACTTCATAGGACACTATTACTTCCCATGCTGTGACCTGACAAATTCATGATGGATTGATGTTCTGGACTTAGACTGTCTGTACTATACTAAGGACTATACACACCTGGGAACCAAAAGCACCAACCCCCAAAACCAACCCCCTTAGGAACATCCAATCATCTGGACATAAATACCCTCTTTGACCTATAGGGTCAATCCAGATTACTTCATCCCAGACCACCATCCTATAAAAGATTGCTCCCTACTCCACCCAAGGGGAGACCCCTAGCCTTCCTCCTCCCCCAACCTTCCTTTCCCACAATAAAACCTTGCTGTATTACTCAATCTCTCTGTCTCATTTGCCTCTCTCATATGACGGTTCAGACCTCCTCTCAGCCAGTCTGACACTCCTATATCTTCTTCTCATATGACTTGGCAGAGTTCATCTTCTGTTTTTTATAACATGATGGTGGGGGAAGGGCAGAGGTAATGTAAGAGAGCAGAATGTTTGTGGTAGGCAAATCTTTGAGGGAATATCAAACAGATTTGTGATTATGTTTGAGCATCCTTCATTAGCATGGAGGCTGGTAGAGTGGAATTGCTGAATGAAAAGGACTGGCATGTTTCACTGCTAATATATAAGGCTGTTATTTCATTGTTCATCTTGTGGGTTTTTTATTTTTTATTTTTTGGCCTATGGGATTTATTTATAATCATCCCCCTTCTAGAGCCTAATTCCACTTCGTGTTTGTTTTTTTTAATTTTGTTTTTACAGTTTAGTTTGTGGGAGCAAGAAAAATGTGTCTATTATTCCATCATGCTGGTCCCTTGATACAGAAGTTTGGAATTGTGTTCTTATTTGCAAAATGTGAGAAACTATAGCATTGTTATAATTCTTATTCCTTTCCCCAGTGGGAAAATAGAGATGTTGTATTTTCCATGAAGAAAACAGAGGCTATCATTTATATTTCTTTGTCTGTCAGAGACTGGAGCAATTTTCCTTATAAGACACAATGTAAAACCCATCCCTTTGGAGCAGGAGTTATAAAAAAATTGTTTTTTGCCATCATCATTATCAGCATCATAAACACCTTCAGCAGTCTAGACCCTATAAGATGCCTGTAGCCCACTTCTCGCAATAATTTTTAATGAGTTAAAATACATAGAATTATAAAGGAAAACAATTATGGTTATAAACATGATTATAATATGTATATGTAATATATACTATTTCTATTATATAATATACAATATTATATGGTAATAAATATGAATATAATTGTAAACATACATGTACATATATGACAATATGTCTTTAACATTTATTCCTGACTATTTACATAATTTTCTTCAGTGTTTTCAAATGTTTTTTAACCTTGTGTCTGTGACCTGACACGAACATATCACACAGATCTTAACTCCTTGAAGCTAAATTATAATTATTTAGTTGGCTAATACTTTGTTTAAGTAATGGTCACTGTTATTATAATAGTTACCCATGTTAACAGCACACATGGTGAGTTAGTTATTTGCCCTGGAAACTGTATGGTTCTAATTTATGCCAATTCAGGTTTAATTAATTTATACAAAAATAGTATAAGTTAAAGAAAAAAATCTGATGTTATTTATTTTGCTGTTGGTAACAGCTTTCAGCTCAGTTTTAAATAACTGCTAAATTTTATGTACATTAACCCCTTTACTGTGATCTATTGAGGACACTCTTTGGGCTTTATAATTTTAGATAAAGTGAATTTTATCAGGCCAGTATTACTGATTTTCTTTCTGAACAGAAGGCTGACAATCATATGTGGAACAATAAAGGACACTTGGTCCCATCTAATCCAACTCCTTCATTTTATGGGTGAAAAAAACTGAAACTAAGTTCACCACCTTTGGCTAAGTTTTGTCATTCACCATAACTCCTGTTAATATTAATAAATACTGTAACAACCCAGAGAGATTAAATTACGTTGTGGTAGTAGCTAGGCAATTATAGCCTTTTCAGGCCTGTATTAATCTCTTACCTGAAATTATACCTACTATTGCACTCCTGAATAGAGAAAGCATTCAGTAGGATAATATCACCTGGATTAATATAAATTTAAGTGAGGCTTGTTTTTTAAAGCAAAACAAAACAATTCATTTTAGTCAGCCAAAATCTGTTTCTTAATCCTCCCACTCGAAACCTCCCTACCCAACACACAAAAAAGACTCAAGACACAAGAAAAACAAAATGCATTACAAACATACATAGTCAATCAAAATGCATTGACTTTAGCAGAAAAAAAATTTGTTCCATTATGCATTCTGAATTCTTCACCTCTGTATCAGAAGGTAGGAAGCATATTTCATCATTAATCCTCTGGAATCAGGCTTAAACATTTTGCTCATAAGAGTTTAGCATAATAGTACTCAATCACATTTATATGGCATGAATTCATCAATTTCCCAATTTATGGGCACCTCCTCATATGCCCATTCTTTGACACTTAGAAAATAGCTATAAATATTTTTGTGCATTCTTCAAATTTGCTTTGTCTAACACTAATCCCTCCCTTAATTTACCACCCTCTAATTTCCACTTTTCCCTTCTATTTACTTGCTAAGAGAATTATATTTCTATACCTAAATCTGTGATATGTGCTTGTGTGTATGTGTGTGTGTGTGTGTGTGTGTGTTCTTCCTTCTTTTGGCTTGTTCAGATGAGAGTGAATCTCAAGTGTCAACTCCACTCTTTCAAACCTTTCCTCTTTGTATGGAGGTCTACTTATATATCCTGTTTTTGGAAGCTAATTTCTTCTAACCTTCCCTCTTTCCCCATCTCCCCCCACAGTTTGTTCTTTTCCCCCTTTCTTTCCATTCTCCTCTTAAGATGAACAAAATGTAACAGATCTATTCTCAGGCTTTATCCATTTAGATCTAATTATCCAATTATGACCATTGATGATGAGGGTCAGAGAGTACATGTGTGTAATATTTCCATATTTGAATGTGACCAGTGTATCTTTATTATATATACTATATATACATTTACAATTATATAGACTTTGAGGCTAAGATGGCTGCAGAGTAGAAGCAAGGATCTTCTCCTCACAACTGACTGATATAAAGCACCTCAAAAGGACAAAATTCAACATTAGATGAGTGAAGGTGCTCTACTGTAGGGTGCAGCCTTAAAGGTAGGCAGGTTTGGGCATATTCATGCTATAAGGGGGTAAAATAACACCACCCAAAGCATGAGCTGATCATCCCTTCTCCACTCCACCTACAGCACCAGAGTCAGAGTGAGTGTTGTGGCAATCTTTAGGTTCTCAGGGGCTGGCTGAGGGCAACACAGACTTATCTCTGAGGGCAATGAGACTTGGGACCTGAGACTGAGGAATACAGAGCTTGGGCACAGAGATAGGTCAGAGAAGGGCTGCCCACAGCAGACATAGCAGAGACTGGAAAAATAACCTCAGGTCAAAAACCACTCTGTAGCTCAATACACAGAGAGCTACCTACCCTCCTCTGTCAGACTTCTGGCTGGGAATGGAAGAAAAAACTAAAACAGTAATGGCCACCAACACCCAGGAACTAAAATCTACAACTACCAAAAAAATAAGAAAAAGTCTCTGACATTGGATAACTTCTATGAAGAAAAACAGCAGAGTACAGAAATGATAGCAGAGAGTAACAAACAAGCAAATACATCCAAACTTTCAAAAAAAAATTGGAAATTGGTCACAAGCTCTTGAGGAACTCAAAAAGAAATTCAAAAACCAAGTAAGAAAGATAGAAGAAACTTGGCAAGAAAAGTGGAAAATAGAAATGCAAGTAATTTAAAAGACAGAATCTCCCACTTGGAAAAAGGAGCCAATAAATCACATGAAATGATAAGTAAATTGGAGACCAGAATTGACCTGCTGGAAGCTATGAAATGCAGGATAGACCAAACTGAAAAGGAAAATCAAAAGATTATAGCTGAAAATCAGTCTTTAAAGACTAGAATTGGGCAAGTAGAAGCTAATCTCACAAGACAGCAAGAATTAATAAATCAAAATCAAAATAATGACAAAATAGAAGGAAACATGAAATATCTCATTGAGATGGTGAATGACCTTGAGCAGATCTAGGAGAGACAAAATGAGAATCATAGGTCTACCGGAAAACCTGAAAAAGAATAGAGGCCTTGACATCATAGTATAAGAAATTACCCAAGAAAACTGCCCTGATATCCATGAAGAAGAGGGCAAAGTAGACACTGAAAGAGTCCATAGATCACCTTCTACATTAAATCCTTGAAAGACAATCCCCAAGAATGTGATTACCAAATTCAAAAGCTTCCAAGCTAAGAAAAAAATATTATAAGAAGAAGAAGCCAGAAAGAGAAATTTGAGATATCAAGGAGTACCAATAAGGATTACACAGGATCTGGCAGCCTCCACACTAAAGGACCACAAGGCTTGGAATATGATATTCAGAAGGGCAAGAGAATTGATTCTACAACCAAGGATCACCTCACCCATCAAAATTTACTATGTATTTCCAGGGGAAAGTATTGCTATTTAACAAAATAGAGTATTTCCAAGTATTCCTAAAGAAAGGGCCAGAACTAAATGGAAAATTTGATGTCCAAATACAATTATATACATCCCAACACATATACATATAATATAGTATAAAATACACAGCATATTGTAGCCCTTTACCATTGTACATTTATATTTACCATTTTACATTGTTTTTCACTCCTTTGTTTTAACTTCAAAGTTTCTCTGTAGCTCTGATCTCTTCATCAGGGATGCTTTGAAGTCTTCTTTTTTATTAAAAGTTGATTTCCCTCCCTACCCCCATGTAACATTATACTCAGTTTGGTTGGCTAAGTTATTCTTGACTGTAATCTCATATTCTTTGCTTTATAGTAATGTTATATATATATGTATATATATATATATAATAGGTTNTAAAAGTTGATTTCCCTCCCTACCCCCATGTAACATTATACTCAGTTTGGTTGGCTAAGTTATTCTTGACTGTAATCTCATATTCTTTGCTTTATAGTAATGTTATATATATATATATATATATATATATATATATATATATATATATATATAATATTATATTATGTGTTATAAGTTCCCTGTTCCTTTATAGTTGCTGCTAAATTATACGTGATCCTTATTATGGCTCTTCAGCAACTGAATTCTTTTTTTTTCTAGCTGCTAATAGTCTTTATTTTATTATTTTTTTATATTAAACCCTTAACTTCTGTGTATTGACTTATAGGTGGAAGAGTGGTAAGGGTAGGAAATGGGGGTCAAGTGACACAGCTGGGAAGTGTCTGAGGCCGGATTTGAACCTAGGACCTCCTGTCTCTAGGCCTGGCTCTCAATTCACTGAGCTACCCAGCTGCCCCAGTCTTTATTTTTTTTAGCAAAAAAGAATTTGGGCTATGATATTCCTGGGAGTTTTCATTTTGAGAGTGCCTTTTAGGAAAGCACTAATAGTTTTAAGATTTCTTGAAATTGAAAGTTGAGGCTTTTGGTCATGGTATTCAGATAGTTCAGTAGTTCTTAAAATTTTCTCCCTACTATGACTTTCAGGTCAGCTGTTTTTGTTTAGATACCTTATCTTTTCAGTTTTTAAAACTCATTTTAATATTTCTTATTGCCTCATGGAGTCACTGGGTTTCATTTGATCCATTCTAAGTGTCAGAAAATTTGTTATTTGGGTAAGATTTTTACCTCTTATTCTTGGGAGGAAAACTGTGAAATGGCTCTTTCTGAAGGTACTATAGATCTTATATTGACCCAATTTCATCATCTTTTCCTATTCCTCAACCTTCTTGATTTCTCTGCTTGCATTTAATTCTGCTGATCAACCTCTCCACCCATATACTCTCTTCTTTCTGTGTTTTCATGGCATAACATTTTCCTCATTCTCTTCCTAGCTGCTTGGCATTTTTTCTTAGATTCTTTCATTGGTTCATTTTCATTATGCTCTCTTTCTGTGTTACTCTAAGCTCTATTCTGAGCCTTCTCTATATATACTCCCTTGTTTTCTTTTTAGCCTGGAAAATCATTGAAAATAAGGATGGCTTAATTCTTTATATTTGGAACTCCACTACCTAGTTGCTGGAGCAAAACAGATACTTAATAAGTGATTCCTGAATGACTTATTTATTGAAACATTCTCCAATAACCCCAGAAAACTATCAAACAAATAAGCTAACTAATTTATTATGTCAGACCACTGAAATCCCTATTTTTGTATCCACGGCCAGTTCAAGTGACTTGCTTAAGTTTTCTACCCACAGAAAATATCAGTCAGAATCAATTGCTATTCCTCCTATTTACAAAATTCCCTCCTGTCTCTACTTATGATACTTTTCCTTCTCTAATTCTCCCAGAAGAATATTGAAATAGGACATATTTCCAGATACCACTTACTCTTTAAAATATATTTATAATAAATGTTGCATTTCTCCTACAACCTAGACTTCAAGTATTTCTCATATTATACTTGTGGAGAAATAAAGATAGAAAATAGTTCATGGCTATTGTGGAAAATCATAAGTAATTAATATACTTATATGACTCTTGGCATAAACTAATGTGCATATAGATGTAAACAGCAGTATTAGTCTTTTCAAAAGAACAAATAATTTATTACAATAATTCATAATCATTCTCATTTCAAGTTCTAAATGAGAATATGATAAAATGAGATAATCTAAACTTATTTAATTGGAGATGATTTTTAAAACCAAGAAGTGAAATGGTGAATTACTCCCAAGAAAATGGCATTGATAGCCAATTAATTGAAGAAAAAGGAAACAAAAACATGACCCTATCTGATGCAGATAGAAGATTGAGTTTAGTGAGAAATGACTACACACACAATTCTCCCAGAATCTGACACAATTACATGCTGTGATATGGATGGAGGCAAGGTATCATAGATCACCAAAATGAAAAGGAAATGTGTTTTATTGGCCATGTTTTTAAAAGACCTCCACATTTTGGGTACATGCCAGATTTCCCCAAGCACCCAGTTGAACACAATTAATGCATTTGCATGTGCAAATTGGGTAATGGTGTGCTTAACTATTAGATTTGTATGTGGAAATGCGCTCAGCATATGCACTATTGGGTGTGTGCCCACTAAGAGAAGGGTCTCAAAGAAATTTCTTTGGTGTGAGGTAGGCTTTATAAGGATTGATAGAGATTGTTTCTACAGATCATGTACCAAAGAAGACATCACAATGGATGTGATCGTTCTGCTTAGTTTCTTAGAGCTATACATCTTCTATTTCTTTCGGAGGGAAAAAATTCATCAGAGGATCATTAAACCAACTCTCTAATTAGCACCAAGCAAAATAATACCCAAGTTAGTCTTAGGCTCATGCCTATGTGCGCCAAATGAACATACTGCAATGTAGCCAATCCGTTTTGGTTCTCTTAACAGTCAATGTGGATCCTGTATCAACAATTGTCTCAACTCTCTCCAAATCATATTAAAAATTTTATTCAAGCATCTTTGAAGTTCTATTACTTTCCCTTTTTGAATTCCACAGTGTTTCTCTGTTATTTTCATACCGATCTAACCATGGACAACAATTTAAGTATATAGTTTGGCTTCTGCTTTCCCTTCCACTATAATAGAGTAAGATATTGTATTTGGTGGCATGGTGTAGTAGATAGAGTTCTGGACAAGAAGATGGGAAAACCTAGGTTCAAATATCTGACACTAGTTGCGTGACTCAGTTGACAAGCATTTATTGACCTCACACTATGTGCTCAGCACTATGCTAAGCATAAGAGACATAAAGACAAACAAATAGAAAGGCAGTCACAGTTCTTCAAGAACTTACATTTGAAAGGAGGAAGGCAACATATAAAATGGTAGCTGAAAAGCAGAGACAAGGAGAAGAAAATACATGGATGGGCTAGGGTGTTCAAGTATGCAAAATGGAAGATGACTGGTCTGAGATCTTTCAAAATGGTTCTTCAATTTCAAAATTCTTCAAAATTCCTCAAAAACCTCACCAGTGGGAAAAAGAACTTATAGGAGAGTCAGGAGGTAGCTGAAACATGGTGACTATGTCTCGAGAATGAGGGATGGTTGGCCTGGCATGTTTCTGTCCTCAAAAAGGAGGTTCTGGAAAAAACTCACTAACGGGAAGAGGAATCCACAGGAATGGAGTAAGGAGTTAGCTGAGTCATAGTGGTTAAACTTGGATAAGTCACATAAATTTCTTGATGCCTCAGTTTCCACATCTGTAAAAATGGGGGTAAGTGGGACTAGGTGACTTCCAAGGCCCCTCCCAACTCTAAATCTATGCTCCTAAGATCCCATGACAGTTCTTGCCCATCTGGGTGGCTCCTGTGGTGCTTCTGGAATAACCAAAATCTTTTTTTTTTTTAATCTCCATTCCAAAATCTCCTACCTAGAAACTCATCTTTTTGGTACCTATACTAATAAGGTCATCTTCTCTGCTTCCTGTGGTAGAAGAATGCTCTCTCATTCTACCCTATTTTTAACCTTTTCCCTGATTGGACTTTTTATTACAGCTTCTGAATAAGTAAAAAAATGAATTGTTTTGAATTATGCCCCATTTCTCTTTTTCTTCCCCATATTGCTTGCTCCTTTCCCCTCCTACTTTCTACTCCCTCACTTCCCCCCACCATTGCCGGAAATGGTACTGATTTGGACAGTGGTAGATCTTTTCTCGTGCTGAGTTAGCTACCACTCTGATATGGGATATTAACTTGGCCAACAAATTGCTTTCAAATCTATTTGCTATGGGTAGAATCATTGTAACAGCTTCTAGTTTGGAGAATGAAACCTTTGCAGGAAAATGCAATGTGAAAACAATTTGGATTACTTAAATCAAAATGTCATAAACTAGGAAGACACCTACTTAAGTTCCAGGAAGATCACTGCCTTACCCAATCTCTCTGTTTACCTCAGATATTTGCAAAGGATGACAATCTTAGAGACCCAAGATTATCTGTACGAAGGGCTTGTCTCATAATGGGCACCCACTCAAGTAGCTATCATCCCTACAGCAAGAAAGCATGTAGAAGGTGATAAGAATAGACTGATTTACGATCACTCAATATCTGAAAGGTGTAGCATTCCATTTCACAAATAGTGTTCTGCTAGATTGGAAAATATCATAAACACATTGGAAAATCCTCAGCCCCAAACCATAAACCACTTGTATATATTTTTTTTTATTTTTACATTTTAATTTAGCTATCTGTTTTGGATTACATAAATAAAAATGAGTCCTGTATTTTCTTTATAAAATAAATCAGTCTGTCGACATTGGGATTACCAGTTGGATTGAACATTAGGGGATGTATAAAACTGTGTCTTTAAAAGACATGACAACATTTCTCAATGAGAATGAAGCTGTTCTCAGTGACCTTCATGTCGAACAGTGGGGGGTCAGTCCGGTACTAAATCATTTTGATTCACAGATGAGATCAACATATTCATATTTGTTTGCCAAATGTGTATTTTAATTTAAGCTTCCTCTGATTGATGTGTATAATTTATGCTGCCTAGAACTAAGGCATCATATTTTTCTTTTTTCCTAACTAACCAGGGGAGACTTTCTTGGAAATAGATAAAGGAAAAAATCTAGTAATTTGTAGCAATGTGAGTACAGCCACACATGTTCTAGAATTAATGTTCTTCATTAGGGGGAGTAGGATCAGCTGTATGTATACATCAGGTTTTTAATTAACTCGGTCCCCACAACAGGGCCCATGATTCAAACTGTTAGCATTTTTTAAGTGACCAAAAAAATTGGGTAGCATACTATTTCTGAAGGAGTGTGTGTGTTTATATGAGAAAATGACAGTGAGAGAGAGAGAGAGAGAGAGAGAGAGAGAGAGAGAGAGAGAGAAGTGGAGGAGATGAGAAAGGGGGAGAGATAGAGAGAGACACAGAGACAGAGACATACAATAGAGGGGAAGATGAGAAATGGAAAGAGATAGAGATAGATAGATAGAAAGAGAGAGAGAGACAGACAGACAGACAGACAGAGAGAGAGACAGAGAGAATACTCTGAGAAATGAAAGCCTTAATATTATGCTGAGGAGGTGGTAGAAGATCTTTGTAAACCCATATTAATCAGACAGAGGAAAGCCTGGCATTGAGTTCTACCAAAGATAAGTTAAAAATGTAGCCCTTGTGACATTTTTATATCCATATAATCAGACATGGCTTTCAGCATATCTCTAGTTCTTTGAACAAGGGGAAAAAATATTAAACTCTGGCATTTTTAATTGCCTTTCTCCTCTGGGAGACCTGACCAGTTTTCATGAGATTTCTAAAAATTTAAGGAAGCCACAAGGAGACATGAGAAAAAAATAAAGAGAAAAGAAATGCATTTACACACACATACTCACATTTCAAAACTTTTTTAGCAGTTTTATTCTCCAATATCCTATTAGCATAACTTAGAAGTTAATCTCCAGATTGCAGAAAGATTGCCCAGACTTGATTAATTAGACTTAGAACAAATGTTTCTTTATTTGCAGGTATAGCCTTTTAATCTTAAAATAAACATTTCTAGTTTTTATTCATTGCAGCCTTCTAGGAGGGAAAAATGGAGAGATTTTAGGGTTAGAGGAAACTGGCAGGCTATGTCTCCAAGGGTGAACTGTTTGGTCTGGTATTAGGAAAAACATCGAAATGGCAGATAGGAAGCACAGATTCTAATCCTTTTTCTTATCCAAACTTGCTAAATGAACTTGATGAAGTCTATTTACCTCTCTGGGCTTCAATTTCTTTCTTAAACTATGTGAGAGGTTTAGTCTATTTTAGTTTAAGTTTCTTTCCCATTCTAAGGTTCAATGACTAAGACAACTTTGGTTGTGCAGCCATGATTGACTGATAAAAGTAGCTTATAGTGCCATGCATATGAGCATATCCTATGATGATTATTTAAAAGAAACATTACCATCTTTAGCAGGACTCTCAAAATAGAGCAAATGAACTGTGGCAGAGATATTTTCCTCTATATCCATTTTAAAATGTCTTATTTTGTTCTTATTCTAAACTTGACAAACACTAACAAATGTGAACATTTTCATTTACAAAGAACAGAAAGAATTGTATATGAAATTGTAAATCTCTATAGCTTTTCTTTTTTAAGTATGTAATAAAATCAAATGCATTCCACACCTTCCCCTATGCCAGCAAAGTCAGAGATTGGGTCTGCCAGACTCAGCTGCATCCATCAATTCATGTCAGTCCATATTATCAAAAATGGGAGATAGAATGGGATGGTAGAAAAAATGCTGATTTTCAAGCTATTTGATTTAATTTCATATCCTTCGTCTGATGTTATACTTGTGCAACTTTGCACAAGTCACTTAAACTTTTTGGATCTTGACTTCCTCATCTGAGGAAAATGAGGGAGTATTGAACTAGGAGGACTTTGCAATCTCTTACAACTCTAAGATCAATAATGACAAATTTTTAAATTATTTAGCTTATAGCAGACAGGAAACATATGAATAAAATATGTGAATAAAACTTTTTCAATTTGGGAGTAATTTTAGAATTATAATAGCTATCTCTTTATAGTCAAATTAGCAAATGTTTAGAACAAAAGTCGAGAAGATATCCAAAAAAGAAGAAAGGATAAAGAGAAGGATAAAGAGAAGGTTCCTGAATTAAGATTTTAACAGTTAGTCATACCATTCTCTAGATGATCTTTCTTATTTGAATTTTCATGATACTGCTCATCTTTGGTTCTTTTAAGTTTCTAGGCCTCCTTTTCTTGGTCATTTTCCATGTCCCATCTGTCCCCTATCTTAAGGCTATTTTCTAAGCCCTCCTCTTTTCTTTCTTTCCACTCTCAATCATCTTACCAGTTCCAGGAGCTCAATCGTAATTTCTATGCATATGACACCCAAATTTATATAACCAAGTCTAATCACTCCTGAGGATCCACCAACTGCCACCCAAAAATTTCAAAAGAATTTCCCATGTTCATCTGAAACTCACTATCTCCTAAATGGAGTCATTATCTTTTCCAAAAAAAAACTTCATTATTGTCAAATTCTCAATTGTGTTAAGGACACCATCAGCCTCTTAGGCTCTCTAAGGTAACAACCTCCAATCATATTTAATCTCTCTTTTCTTTTCACTCTCCGTATCCAATCTGTTGACAATTTTTCTGGCCACCTCTTCATTGCCACTTTACCAACTGTTAACTTGTCTATACCAGAGAATATGCCTAGGAGGAATTTCTGCTCTGGGATCCCGTTTTCCAGACTGGAAACTACCCTTCCAGAAATACTCTTTAAGGAAGTCTCAGCCATACTTCACTCGCCTCTGAGGCCACTCCTTATATTGGCTCCTTATCAACAATCTCACTAGTGCCCATAACTTTTTCACACCTCCTCCTATTTCCAGAATAATGAATGGTAATAAAAGTAGCTGTTGTTACTGGTTAGGGTATGTTCATCTATTTCCATTTGGTTCCATTCATTATTTTATTTTATTTTTAAAACCTTTACCTTCCATCTTGGAGTCAACACTTTGTATTGGCTCCAAGGCAGAAGAGCAGTAAGGGCTAGGCAATGGGGGTTAAGTGACTTGCCCAGGGTCACACAGCTAGGAAGTTTCTGAGGTCAGATTTGAACCTAGGATCTCCCGTCTCTAGGCCTGGCTCTCAATCCACTGAGCCACCCAGCTGCCCCCAGTCCCAATCATTATATCTTTAAAGTTTCAGAATAAAGTGCTCCTTCCTCACTATGACCACTTTATGAGTTTTATTTCTTCTCATTAGAATATAAACTTCTTGAAATTAAGAAATGTATTTTTAAAAATTTGTATCTATAATGTCTAGCATAATAGTTGGTACAAAGAGAGTGCTTAAAAAATTTCTCCCTTTCATTCAAATGGTTATGTAAAGTATCATAATGTGATGTTCTCACGATGCACTGAGAAGTATAAAGAAAATCATTCCACTTTTTTTGCTCTTTATTGTTTCTTTTAAAAATAATGTTTGACATGGCAAAATAAAATGTCCCATTATGGGAACTCATAACAAGATGTCTTAAATTCAACATATCAAAAATTGAATTAATTTTCTTTCCCCCAGAAAACTTTATCTTTCCAAATGTCCCTGTTACTGTCAAGGGCAACACAACTTTCCCAGATCCCCAGACTCATAAACTAGGTGCCATCCTTGACTTCTCATTATCTCTCACCCCTCAAATAGAGTTTGTTGTCAAAGCCCACCATCTCTCTAATATATTTCATGTCCTCTGCTACCACCTCAGATCTTCATTGCCTCATGCCTAGGCAATTATTCTAAATAGCCTGTTGGTTGGTCTTCTCCACTTTCCTCCCCACTTGAGTTCATCCTCTTCAGCCAACAGTTATTTTCCTAAGGCACAGATTTAACAATATTCTTGCCCTACTGAGTGAACTCCAGAGGCTCTCTATAATCAGAAAAATCAATTAAAAACCCCCTGTTTGATGATCAAAGCCCTTTATAATCTAGCCCCACCCCCTTTCCAGTTTTCCCAAACTTTACTTTATTCCATGTACTATTCAATCCAGTGACACTGGACTGGTTTCCTTGTTTCATGAATAGAATACTCTTTCTTGGCTCTGGACATTTCCTCTGACTGTCCCCCATTCCTGGAATTCCTTACTTTATAATCTCTATCTCTTGACTTCCTTGAATTCTTTCAAATACCAATCATATCTTCTATAGAAAGTCTTTCCCAACCTTTCTTAATTCTAGTGCCTTCACTCTGATAATCATTTCCTTTCAATTCCTTATATAGCTTATTTGTATATATCTATTTGCTTGTTATATCCTCCATCAGATTTTAAACTCCATGAGGGCAAGAACTATCTTGAGCTCCTTTTTGTGTCCCCAGGGCTTAGCACATTACTGAGCATGTAGTAGGCACTTAATAAATTCACTAATTATCAAGGATATGTCTGACTAGAAAAAGAAAGTGGAGGGCCATGTAGAAAGTATTAGAGATGATGGATGGATAGTCGAAGCATGGAATGAGTATACTTGAGTCTTTTTTTAATCAGAAATAGTTGAATGTGATCAATGGATCCCTTCTAGAAGATTTTCAGAAAGCAAAGAGAAGAAAGAGTAGCAAAGGATTGGAAAATGCAGAATGGCTATGATTTGCATTGGTGGAGAAAGTGTCCATATCAGTGAGAGAATAATCTTATCAAAAAAAATTGGCAACACAGCCTCATTCAGAAAAGGTTGATTTACCTAACATCTAACTTAAATACTTCTTAAAATTTCATCCCAAAGGCAGAGAAGACAAAAAAGGAAACATTACAACATTATTTGCTAGGAGAAATAGCCTTTCAAAGAAATAAAAAAGAAAAACATCTGAAAAAATAAGTCAATTAGCAGTGCTAAAGAATGCACTTCACTTTAGCATCATTCTGTCATATCATTTAAGAGACGATGTATGATATTGTTGTCCCTACTTTACACATGAGTCTCAAAGATTTGTATTTAGCTGCATCTACAGTTATATCTAGTAAACATCAAGGTTAGGATTCCAAGTAAGGGAAGTATTTAAGGGAATAAGTATTTATAAAGCATTTCCTATATTCTAAGCACAATGCTGAAACACATTTTGTAAATATTGTCTCATTTAATTCTCATAACATCTCATGAAGGTAGGAGCTATTATTCCCATCTTATAATTGAGGAAACTGAGGAAAACTGATTAAATCATTTGCCAGGATCAAACACATAGTAACTATTTGAACTCCAGTCTTTATTATTCCATACCAAGCTCTCTATCTACTGTATCAGCAGCAGCCTCAAAGCTACATCTCCTAACTGCATCAAATGTTTTTCCTATCATACAACATTGTCTATATTAGAGACAGAAAAAGGCTTTATTAACTTTAAAGCTCTTAAATACATATGCATGATTATTATTCTATCATTGTTCTTGAATCTCACACTGGTGAAGCTAGAATGAGCATCTCATTCCTGAAGAACAGAGTGCTTATTTCATATCACCATAGAATGAGGAAATTGGCGTGGTAGTGGAGGGGTAAATGGGCTTGAGTGGACTCTTGTTCAAGCTCTCAGAAGTTACAAAAGATAAGGGGGGTTAGCGGGGTTTGGGAG
Source organism: Gracilinanus agilis (assembly GCF_016433145.1). Classification (NCBI taxonomy): domain Eukaryota; kingdom Metazoa; phylum Chordata; class Mammalia; order Didelphimorphia; family Didelphidae; genus Gracilinanus; species Gracilinanus agilis. The sequence goes on from NC_058130.1 coordinate 503,460,415, forward strand.
AGAGGGAAACAACATGAAATATGTAACTAGGGGAAAATATTCAAAATAAAAAATTTTTTAAAAGTTACAAAATATGATCCCTTAATAGAATTTTCACAAATTTTTCTACTTCTATTTTAGGAATGTATTGTTAACATTTTATTTCAAGGATTCAGAGGGAGAGAATGGACAAAAGGGTTGGGCATCCTTGATCCTTTGGACTAAGGCACAGGATTTTAGGATTATAGGATGATAGAAGAGAAAGATGGCAACAAGAACACTGTAGGAATGAGTAAATGAATTTTTAAAATCCCCTTAATAAGTGCTTATTATGTGCTAAGCATTATGCTAAAACCTTAGGAAGGCATATACAAAAAAAAAAAAAAGACAGTTCTTGCCTTCAAAGTTTCAACATTTTAATGCGAGAGACAATATGAAAAGTAAAGTCATGGCCAAGGACAGGAGGTTATAGAATCGGTGAATGGGGCCATAAGGAATATTTGGACCCACTCCATGCAAGAACAAAAGCAGAGTTGATCTGATCATTGTTTGTGGTTTCAGAACTGAAGTTGGGCAGGAAGGAAGGACAGGGCTCTAGTGAAGTCACTGGTAAAGGGGTTTTGGAGGAAGTGGCCAGAGAGGAAGGAGTGAAGGTAAGCATGCTTAAGACTTTTTATGAAATAATGCACTGTGGGTGGCGTCAAGAAAGTGACTTAGTAGCAGCAAAAACTGAAAGAAGCTGCTTTAACAATCCTTCCAAACTAATCTTTTAAAAGCACCTGAAAGCAACAGGAGTGCTCAAAGCAACAGGAGTGAAATAAAACTCTGTTCAGGCTGGCTTCAGTATGAGGGGGGCTTTAGGGGTGAGGCACTCAAGGGCATAAATTTCTCTTATGGTTTCCAAGATTTAAGAATTGCTGTGTGTATGGAGAAGCAGGCAACAAAGTCAGGAGTCAAGTACAGAATCAGTGTAGACCTCATCCAGAGTCAGGGAATGATCTGACATTCATTATTACCAAGCCAGCAGAGAGAATTTACTGCTCTAAATTGAGCTCAGTATGTGTCAATGCCTATCAATTGTACTACCCCTTTTTATTTTTTGAATGTTTGTTTTTGCCTTGCCATATAAGTATGACTGAAAATCTTGGTTAGTTTTGTTTTTTTGGGATTCACTTAATACACATTAATTTTTCTCCATTTTGTCAATTCTACTTTGTGTGTATTTTTGTTTTTTAAATGTGTTTTTTATAAGCAACAGATATTTCTTTCCTTATCCAGTCTATCTTTCTTTTTATTTTATTGGGTTGTTTAATACATTAACATTTAAAGTTAAAGATTTAAGGTTGCTTTTTCCTCCCTCTGATTCTAAAATTATTTTTTCTTTCAAGTTATGCCTTTTTCCTTCTTTTGCTATAAGTACTTTTCAATTACCTTATTTTAATCTTTTTTATTCATAGGTGGCCCTTTTATTACTGTTTCTCTTACACCTAATTTTTGTTATCTTTTATTTTGTTACCCTTATCTCTTTGAGTTTTCATTTATTAATTCCTCTTACCCTCTTGCTTTTATCTGGTTATATAATTTCCCTCCTCAGCACCATTTTCCCCTCTCACTTGAGTAAATTCTCCTTACTTCTCCTCCCCTTTAACTAGTCCTATTCATTAACTTTTAAAAATTTCACTCTTTGTAGTTCTTTCCAAAAAGTATTTTCTCACTCTTTTCATTATTCATGCTCACTATTGATTCTCATTCTCTGATTCATGATCCTGTATTTATCTGTCCTTTCTCATTTCTCTGTATTCCTCATGCAATTAAAGCTTTCATAGTTCTAAGGTATCTATTCTAGGCTCTCCCCCTCTAGATGCTTTCCACCACCTCAGGCTTGCCCTATGGATTCTACTTTACTATTATGCATCACTTACAGAATGATGTTAATTATTCCAAGTGTCAGAAAGGACATGGCTCGATTGGAAGGTTCTTCGTATTTGTAATTCTAGAACTTAATACTGATCCATGCCCTTCCTTGGTAACTTTTTCCTACACTTATCTCAAAATTTCCTCCCAGGATCTATGTTCTCTCCATTCCCCCAAGTGTCAAACACTCATAGAGTTTCCAACTCCCTCTCAATGTAGGACAAGTAGACTTCTTAAGCACCAAATCCCCTAGATTTTCTTTCTCTTCATACACTCTCCTGTAGACTCTTTTCTTTTTGAGATCACCTGTGGGATTATCTTCTCTCATTGCTAGTCTTTGATTTAACCCCAATCCATCATAAACTCTTCTCTATCCCTCTAATCTCCTTTGTCCTTTAATATACCCTTCCATTTGTATTGTGGCCCCCCCAAAAGCCCCCCAAATAAAATAACATTGATTTACCTGTTAGCATGGTGTCACCAGATTCTCTTCATAATGTTTCTCTCTATCTCTTCACTGTTAACTCCTTCAGATTTCTACCTTCATCCCTTTCTGTTTGTGTACATTTAAGAAGTGTTTTTTCTTCTAATACTATTAGGTTTATTACTTGAGGTGGTCAGGTAAAAAGGAAAAAGAAACTACGTGTTCTAAAAGAAATGTTAGCAGCTCTTTTTGTGGTGATGAAGAATAGAAACTGAAGGGATGTCCATTAATTGGGGAATGGCTGAACAAGTTGTAATATATGATTGTAATGGAACATTATTGTGCCATAAGAATGACAAGATGATGACAAAAAAGTCTCGAAAAAATTATATGAAGTGGTGTAAGGAGAACGGAGCAGAACCAGGAGAACACCATACACAGTAACAACAATATATGATAACTGAATATGAATGACTTAACTATTATCAAAAAGGCAAGGATCTAAGACAACTCCAAGGGATTCATGATGAATAAAGATATCCACTGCCATAGAAGGAACTGATTGAAACTTAACATTCTTCACTCTATTTCCTTCATGAGTCTTTCTCTAATGCAAGCAATATGTGTCATGCCTTACAAAATGAAGAACAGGGAAATATGTACTATATGATAATATACGTACAACCTATATAATATTGTCTACCTTCTTTGGGGGACAGGGAATGAGACAGATTTTTGAACATAACTAATGTGAGAATTTTTTCTCTCAGATAAGTATGTTTATCATAATTTATTGTATATTTATAACAAACCACATGTACTATATTATTATACATATTATATCATGTTATATATAAAAATAAATCATAACTCAAAAAAGGACTTCTCCTGATCTTTCTCTTATTACTCTATAGTTATGTCCTTAACTGCTAACTTTATGCATTTCTTCCTGCATTTCTATTTTTGGGGGATTTGAGAAGCATATAATCTCTTCAGTTCTGATGTGCTTTCTAAAACAATTTCAAACCTTCTTTATTATTGAATGTCCATCTTTTTTCATCTATGGTCAAGCTTAGTTTTGCAGTCACCTTGGGCTACATTCTGAGCTCCACTAGTCTTTAGAAGACATTCTATTCCTTCTTTTGTTTTCTAGTGGTTGCAGAATCAGCTTGCATTATTCATTTTGTCCTTTCCTTTTTATTTGAAGAATTTTCTCTTTATTGCTCATAGGATTTTTAATTTCTAAAATTTAACCACAATCTGTCTTGAGTTTACAGCCTTGGCTTTTTTTTTTTTCTGGAGCTGATCTGTGAATTCTTTAACCCAGAATTTCATTTTCTGTGTTCATGAGACCTAGGCAGTTCTCTTCTATTATTGCCTGAATGATGGTATCAAGATTTTTTTGTCTTGTCAAGTTTTTCTGGGACATCTAACTTTTATCCTTATATTGTTGTTTCTTTGGGATAAGTATGTTCTAACCATATTTTTCTTTTAATGTTTGTTTTTTGCTTCCTTCAGCATTATCCTTCACTTCTGTGTGTTTCCATTCTAATCTATTATTTCTTTTTTGTTTCTTTGGTGAGACTCGTCGTTGGAGAGCAGTTTTTCTATTCTTCTCTTTATTTTTGCTGTTTAGGCCATAAATTCTACTTTAATAATTATCATTTCTCTTTTAAATCTCTCAGGATAGTATATTATGGCTCCACATTCTCCCTAAATTTCAGAGTCCCTGTCTTATCAATTATTCATAGATGTTTGAATGTATTTACGCCGGAGGTAATAGTTTTTTCTATTGATTTATCTTTGAGTTTTCTTCCATGAAATCTTTGGTAATTTGGTAATAGTGCCCCCTCCCCTAGTTTGTTTTCCCTAGTTTTGACTTTTTCATTCCCTCTCCTCTGATTGGATTGCAGTTTCCTGGGGGTGGTGGTGATGGAGCTGGCTCTCAAACCTGTCTCCTCCTCCAACACTACACAGTTCACATTTCACCAACCTAGATCCCTGACCTAAGTGACTTGGGTGTTCAGAACTGGTTCCATCCGGTTGCAGTTCTCTTTCTCTCTTAATGAAACCCTGCAAACCCCCTACCCCCACCCCAATGGTCATGTTCTGTTCCCTTTATTCCTCAGTGCTATGATCCAACATAGGTTGTGCTTTTCTGTAAACTAAACTAAATAAAAGTTGGGCATTTAGCATTTTGCTTCTAGTCAGAGGGTTGTTCCTACTTTAACATAAGACCAAATGTATATGTGTGAATGCGTGTGTGTGTGTGTGTGTGTGTGTGTGTGTGTGTGTGTGTGTGTGTGAATTCAGGGACAGGGTGTCTGTTCTGTAGAATTTTTATAATTGATTTTCTGAGAAGGAATCTTCTTTATTTGTGGAGCCATGGCATTTTTCCTAGTCATGGAGAGAAATGACCTGAGATATTTAAAACTGATAATCAAGATGCGACAGTAAATGTACAATAAATCCAGAATTTCATGCCTAGAAGTAATTCTGGCAGTTGAAACCTAGGGTACTAGTCTTTTCTTTTTTGGTGAAAATTAAGGATTCCACTTTCAGGCATCAAACCAGAGATTACCAAAAACAAGTATAGATAAGTTGATCATTTCCAAATGATTATTTTCTATATGTTTCTAGTCACTGATAATAAGGAATGTTGTCAAATATTTCTCAAAAAGCTCACACTGTCATCTGATAAGATGAGTTTTCGTACATCAGAAACCTGACTACTTTCCAACAACTTGATTTCACAAATGGAAAAACAGCATCTGTTTTCCTGCAGCTTCCCATATGGCTAGCATTGTTGCTAAGACAAGCTGAAGCAGGTAGCCCATGTGAAAGTGCCCCTCTGGAGTGCTGCAGCCTCCTGGGATCAGATAACACTGGTCTGCTGTGAGGGACGCTGCCTCCCCAGGCAGTTGAAACTGCATATTTAATCAACATATGCAAAGCATCCGTCTGAACAGCAAATTACAGGGAAAAAAAAAGATCAAATGTAACATTTATTACTTCTCGGTTTGCATTTACAGTGGGCTCATTTTGACAGGAGTATTTCATGCTTCATTCTTTTAAGTACTCAAGAAAAATATCCACTAGTTATGACTATTGGTGGAGATGGAGTTGAAATAGGTCCATAAATAAGAAAAGACAGATGATGCCCTGAGTCTTTAAAGAGTTCTTTGCAAATAAGAATTTGGAAAAATAAGATATTTAACAGGATCAGGATGAAAGAGGTATAGTTCTTCACATGGTTCTACTCCATTGTTTCACTGAGGTGTAGAGTGATGATCCTGGGTGCCCAAAGGCTAAACAAACGGAGTTGAAACCTGGACAGATGTGACAATGCTGGAATGGCTCTGTCAGGAATGTGGTCCAGGTAACAGTCTGAGCCTATTGTCTGAGGACCAGTCTAGTTAAGAACAGAGGGACATCATCAGTAACTTGGCCTAAGCTTAGGTGATGGTGTGCTGTTTTTGTTGTTGTTGTTTGTTTGTTTTTGTTTTGGCCACAGAAATCTGTAAAACCAAGAACTTAAAAAGAAATCTTTTAGTCCTGTATAGTTCTCTTCTACTTTCACAGAGACCTGGAGTATTAAAAATAATGCAATTTATATATAATCTGGTTATTCTAAATATAAGGTTATTTATCCAATGGCCAACAAGTTAACATACCATTAAACTAATTGAAATATTTTGATATTGACATTCTCACATGAAACAAAACCAGAAGTCAAAAAGCAGTCATAGCTAATTAGAAGGATGAGAAATGGACCTCTTTCCAGTTTTGCAAATGTGGGGGACAATGGATGTGGCGCTTAACATATACTGTCAGAATTGGTGGAAATGTTAATTTCATGGAATTGTTTGTTTTCTCTTTATTTTTAAAACCCTTACCTTCAGTCTTATAATCAATACTCTGCATTAGTTCTAAGGCAGAAGAGCGTTAAGGGCTAGGCAATGGGGGTTAAGTTACTTGCCTAAGGTCACATGGCTAGGAAGTGTCTGAGGCCAAATTTGAACCCAAGACCTCGAGTCTCTGGGCCCGGCTCTCAATCCACTGAGCCACCTAGCTGCCCCTTGTTTTCTCTTTAAGAAAAAAATCTTTATGACAAAGGACTGTTCACTGTGAGGGAAGGGATAGAAGAGGAAAATGTTTGAAGGTGATATTCTTTGAAAAAAAAAAGAAATCACTGGTTCTTAATAGAGAAGACATGTCAGATTCAAATTTCTTGATGTAGTCAAATGATTGACCAGTTAGGGAAAATGTGAAAATCAGTATAAAATTTGAGAGAATAAGACATTTCAAAGAGGTTTAATAGCTTTAATATGATATATTCCAATAGGTTATAAATTATTTAGAGCTAAAAGTGGAAAAGGCCAAAAATGTTTATCTTGATAATTATCCAGAAAAAGTTTTACTGATATAAGAAAGTCACCACAGATAGAAGGCCAAAATGCCTCTGAATTCTGAATCGGAAAATAACAGATCTCCCTTGTGAATATTAGAGAGGTCAGTAAAGAGCAACATTAGTTTATAACATAAACTCATTTTTAAAATATGATGGAAGAGGGGGCAGCTGGGTAGCTTAGTGGATTGAGAGTCAGGCCTAGAGACTGGAGGTCCTAGATTCAAATCTGACCTCCAACACTTCCCAGCTGTGTGACCCTGGGCAAGTCACTTGACCCCCATTGCCCACCCTTACCACTCTTCCACCTAGAAGCCAATATACAGAAGTTAAGGGTTTAAAAAAATATGATGGAAGAGGATGGTAAGAGATTGCAACCAATATTACTTCATGAAAAATAAGAAACAGTAGAAACCAAAATAATTCTCCAGAAATCTAGATGTAAGATACCCTAAAGAACCACATCCTCAAATGAGCAGTTCTAGATAGAACAGGCATAATGATACAGAACTAATAATGAACAAATATGATAATGGAATGTTGAAAAGAATTTTGGAGAATGTTTAAAGAAGGCATGAAACATTCACAGAGTGTCTGTGGAAAAAATGATGCTGGTAGTGAATTATACTGGGCTAGGTTTTTTCAGGGTGGGGTTACTGGTATAATACAGTCCAAATTGAGTAATGACAACAAATAGGCACAAGATGCAACATATTTGTCAATGATTCTACAGTCATTTATTTTCATCATCAACAACAGGCTGCCAAGCACAGTTCAGCCCCAAAGTGATGTAAAAAGAAATAGAAATGGCACCTCAGAAAAGATGAAGTAAGGAGGAATAGCTGGACAAGATATAGTACAGAAAGACAAATGTCATAACAGAGAGGACACAAGCGTTTCAAAGCAGTGAAGAATCATTTTACAAGATTTCTGGGGAAAAAGAAGAAATCAAAGGTATGAAGAAATATGACAATAATGTTAATTCCCCCAAAGTCAACTAACAACTGTTGACTCATATGTCTATTGTTTCATTTCTATAAAGTCTTTTTAAAAATGATTTACATGCCTATGTAGATTATGCTCCACAAAAATAGGAAAGACACAAAACATATTTTTTTGCAAATGATTCCCTATCTCACAAAATCTCTCTAGTCATAAAATTGGCTGAATATTGCAGAAAAGAAGAGATCCCACCATGTTTATTCTTTGTTGATTATTAAAAACCATATGCTTTGGTAGAGTAAAATGAATCCGTAAAGGCTCTCTTCCAACTGGGAGCCTTTCATACATGTGTTAAGATCAGACAAGATTCCTTGATAAATGCAACCACAGAAATATCTCATCAGTGACTCTCTGATTATTAATATTAAGTAAGGCTCCAATCAGGGAATGCATGCTCATCAAAAATATCCCCTATTGTCATGGAACATGTCTTTCACAAGGTCAGATGGATGAAAGATGCCCAGTAGATGGTGAAGTCTTTCTAAATGTTATCTATAAATGATATTGTGCTAGAACTGTTTCCTCCACAAAATCCTTGAATATTCAGAATAATAACCACCTAGAACAAAACAACACATTAAAATGTAGTTTGTCTAAATCAGTGACCTCAAAATTTTGAATTGCAAACCTTTATTGAGTTATTTTGAGCATGTATAACCCTGAATATATATGAATATATTTGTATGTGTATATATGTGTGTATTTAATTACAAATTATACTTAGATATTATCTTAACATGTACATTATAAAACTTATGGGAAGATATAAATTAAAAAGAATGAGAAAGATGAAATGTTATGAAAATATTTAGATTGTGACATGAAAGCCCTTTTTGTTTTTGCTGAAACATCATTGTTAATGATGATATTTTGGTGAAATCAATATAACTGAATGTGCTTCATTAATTTTTTAAAATTTTTGTCTTAACACTTTATGATATGATGATAAGAAGATCTACTTCATACCTCAGTTTATTTTGATATTTGGTTTCAAAGATTATTATAGCTAGAAAAGATACCTCACTACAATATGTATCCAAATGGAAGAAGTGAATTACTGAGTGTACTTATTAAATCATTGTACCTATTTTAAAATCTTGTCCACCAGTTTTGCAAAGGATTTTTTAAAACTGAAACTCATCTGGAAAATTTCCATTTTTCTGAATGCCAATCAGTTGTTCCTGTAAACAAATCAAAAGATGTTACATTTTTATTTTTTCAACAAATCAGTTTAGAACTCACTAACATTCTTCAATTAGATGTTTAACAATTTAAATAATTATTTCCAAGGTGTCATTTAAGTGTACATATATGAGTTTTGTAGATGAAACACATTATCTTTAACAACTCAAAGAAGGAGGAGTGATAGGCAGTGTCAAGTATTACACAGATGACAAGAAGGATGATTGAGGAAAAGTCATCTGATTTATCAATTAGGAGATCACTTTGGAGTGAGCAGTTTCAGTTGTATGATGAAACGAGATACTGGAAGTTGATATCCTTGGAGGGAAACAGGAAAATTCAGAAGAGGGATGACAGGGAAGATAGTATACTGAGAGCTGTAAGACTTATTATAGCCCATTTATTCCTATTAATTATTCCTATCAGAAAATGAAAGGTAAGTCTCACTGCCCACAAATGGGGAATGCAGAGACCATCTGCTTATGGGTCCTTTTGGCAAGTGAAGTAACTGGGAGATGCGTAATGTGGGTACAGTTAAAAGAGGACTGGTGGTGAAAATTGATTCCAGAGCTGTTGTGATTGTAGGCACCATATGGGACCATCAATGTTCATTCATGGGACACTGGTAGTGGGAGGGGGTAGAGTGGAAGAAAGTTAAACTATAATGGTTAAAGAGGTGATATAGTTGTGCTAGAGACAAATTCACAATAGCTACTGAAGGCAGGTGGGATTTGGCCCACCATACTATGCTCTGGTTGGTTGATCACAAACCCCTTACAGACAGGGAAGAGCCCATATTTTAGAGACCCATTGGTCTAGGCTAGAGTACCAAAACTCAAATAGAAATGGGGGACACTAAACCCTAAATAAGGATTCCTACAGGCAACCTATTGACTTAGAAAACCAAAAATTAACGTTACGTGTGCTTTATTGTGTTTTTATTTATTTTGTTAAATGTTTCCAAATTACATTAAAAAAAAACCCTTTACCTTCTATCTTAGAATTGATTCCAAGGCAGAAGAGTGGTAAGGCCTAGACAATGGGGATTAAATGACTTTCCCAGGGTCACAGAGCTAGGAAGTGTCTGAGAACAGATTTAAACTCAGGCTATCCAGACTCCAGGCCTGGTTCTCTAACCACTGAACTACTTTAGTGCCCGACTCACCCCCTCAACCCCCAATTATGTTTTAATCTGATTCTTGCTGTACTCCAAAGTGCTGCACAACACAACATGGAGATTAGGCTATGATATGAAATCAACTGAAGGTAGTCCATCAAATTAATAAATCAGTACCTATATCTAGGGTAAGTGTTGTAGATAATGTTTTAGGTCTGGAATTGAATAGGAAGGAGGAAGAGAGTATGCAGAATTGCTTTGGAGAAATTGTACAATACTTTAATGAAGTCGGTCTGCTTCCTGACGCAATGATCCATCTTTTAAATAAAATTACCTTCCTGGGAATGCCTTATTGTAAATCTTTGGGCACCACTGTCTCCCAGGAATTCAAAGTTGTAGATGACCCAAAGGAAATCAGAGATTATACAGTGGCTATATGTAAGTTGTAGCAAGTTTTAATTGGTTACCTATGTTAAAAAAAAAAAAGTAGATTTGGATATATTATAGTTCTAGAAATATTTGATTAATAAAAGGGCTGAGGCAGTGAGGTGGCACAGTGGATAGAGTGCAGGCCTAGAGTCTGAAGGACCTGGATTTGATTCTGACTTCACACATTTCCTTGCTGGGCGACTGTTTGCCTCGGCCTTGACTTTCTCTTTTAGAGTTTTTACTAGCAGAAAGTAAGGGTTTAATAAAAAAAAAAAAAAAGAAGGGCTATGAATGTGGTGAGAGAAGTAATAACAGAAAGTTTAATTGAGTGCCCCCCCCCAAATACCTCTGAATTTTTGGGAAAAATTTTTTTTTTCTCAGTTACATGTAGAAACAACTTCTGACAATTGTTTTCTGACATTTTAGGGTTCAGATTTTTTTCTCTCTTCTCACCCCTCCTTGAGGTAGTAAACAGTCCAATATAGGTTATACCAATGCAATACATATTTCCATATGGCTCATGTTGTGGTAGAAGACACATCATACATACAATAAAAATCTCATGAAGGAAATAAAGTGGAAGATGGCATGCTTTGATCTACTTTCAGACTCCAACAGTTCCTTCTTTGGATAGCATTTTTGTCATGAGTTCTTTGTGAATATCTTGGAAATTTGTTTGCTGATAATAGTTTATTACTTCACAGTTAATTATCTTATAATATTTTTGTTACTATGTACATCATTCTCCTGGTTCTGCTCACTTTACTTTGCATCAGTTCATATAAATCTTAAAAGTTTCTTTTCTGAACTCATCCTGTTTGTTGTTTCTTATTGATCAATAGTATTGTATTACAGCCATGTACTACAACTTGTTCATCTATTTCCCCAAGTGATGGACAATCCCTCAGTTTCTAATTCATTGCCACTACCAAAGGAGCTACTAAAAATATATTGGTATAGATATATCCTTTTCCCCTATCTCTGAACTCTTTGGGATGAAGACCCAACAGTGGTATTGCTGGGTCAAAGGGTATGCATAGTTTTATGGCTCTTTGAGCCTAGTTCCATAGTGCTCTAGAATGGTTGTATCAGTTCACAGTTCCATCAACAATGTATTAGTGTCCCAATTTTCCTTCATCCCCTCTGACATTTATTATTTTTCTTTTTGGTCATATTATGCAATCTGATAATTGTGAGATGGTATCTCAGAGTTGTTTAAATTTATATTTCTCTAATCAATAGTGATTTGGAGCATTTTTCTTATGAGTATGGAGAATTTTAATTTCTTCCTGTGAGAACTGCCTTTTTATATTGTATAAATGGAATTAGCTCACCCCCATTCATAGTTAAAGTCTAGCCACCAGAGATAATGTCAACCCACCTCCCTTAGTGGGGAGGGGAGACACGCAACAATAAGTAACAAATCAAGAACAAGTGTCTGCCCTTTGGGCAGTCCAAAACAGTGTTGAGGCTGTCATTTGTCCACTTGAATTAGAGGTGGATCCAGGAAGTGACGAAAGCTGCTATCCTTCAAATATGATGGTAACTTTCTGTTGAGGCAGTTTGCGCCTTGAACTTGGTGCTGAAGGATCTCTGCTGAGACTTCAGGCCGCTTCCCCTCTGATTTGTCACGTGGGTAAGTTAGGCTGACTTCCCTTCACCTCTCTTGGCGTTTCTAGAGTTTCTACCCTCAAGGAGGTTTCTTTGCCTCTCTAATTGTCAAGGCCTTGCAGCTAGTAGCCTTGATTAATTAACCTCTAAATCCTCATCCAGGCTGGACCTCTGGTCCTGCCAGAGCTTCTCTCTCTCTATTTCCCTACTTTCAACCTTCCTAATTGTAAATAAACTACCATAAAAGCCATTCTGACTTGGGTCTATTTTAATTATGGAATCAAGCTGATCTGATTGATTCCTGGTGACTATACCTTAAATATATATATATATATATATATATATACACACATATATATATATATTTAAATATCTAAATTCCCCTCTTACAATATCCTTTGACCATTTTAACTGGGGTATGCTTTGTATTCTTATAAATTTGACTCAGTCTCTATATATTTGAGAAATGGGACTTTTGTCAGAGGCATTTGCTAAAATTTTTCCCCAGATTTGTTGTTTCCTTCCTAATCCTAATTGCATTTGTTTGGTTCTGTACAAAAACCTTTGAAATTTAATATAGTTTTACTTTATCATTTCATTTTTTTGCATTGTTCTCTATGTCCTGTTTGGTCACAAATTCTTCCATTCTTCCTCTATCCATAAGTCTATTATTTCTAGGTCAAGCATTCATTTTTACTTTATTCTGTTGTATAGTGTGAGATGTTGGTCAATGTTAGTTTCTGCCATACTGTTTTGTCTTTTGTTCAAACTTTTTTTTTAATCAGGTAGTGAGTTCTTTCCCCAAAATCTTAGATCTTTGGGTTTATAGAATACTAAATTGCTATGGAGATTAACTACCATGTGATGATTATTAACTCTATTACACTGATATACTATTATATTTCTTAGGCAGTATCAGATTATTTTGATGATTACTGCTTTATAAGTATAGTTTGAGATCTAGTAAAGAGAGGCCTCCTTTCTTCATATTGTTTACATTAATTACCTTGATATTCTAGATCCTTTGTTCTTCCAGATTAATTTCATTTATTTTTTCTGCTTCTATTAAATAGTTTTTGAGTAGTTTGATTGGTATGGCATTGAATAGGTGAATTAATTTAGGTATGATTGTCATATTAATTATATTGATTTGACCTATCAATGAGCAAGTAATGTTTTTCCATTTGGGTGTGACTCTGTGAAAAGTGTTTTGTAATTATGTTCATATAGTTGCTGGGTTTTTTAGGCAAGTATATCCCCAGGTATTTTATATTGCCTAGAGATATTTTGAATGGAAATTCCTTTTCTTTCTCTTACTATTGAATTTTGTTGGTAGTAAATAGAAATGTTGATAAATTGTTAATAATTTCTAATAATTTTTTGGTTTATTCTCTAGGATTTTCTAGGTGTCCCATCAAATCATTTCAAGGAGCAATAACTTTATTTCTTTATTGCCTTTTCTAATTCCTGCAATTTCTTTTTCTGCTTTTCTTGCTATAGTTAGCATTTCTAGTATGATATTAAATAATAGTGGTGATAATAATCTTAATCTTTAATCTTATTGGTAAGGGTTTTATTTTATCCCCATTGCAGATAATTATTGCTGGTGGTTTTAGATAGATGCCATTTATCACTTTAAGGAAGATTTTAAAAGACCTAGAGGAAGAACTTTAGTATGTGGGTAAATCCTCCATGGAATATCTACAAATGATAATAGTCAAAGATTAAAAAAAAATGAGGGAGGCATGCCATGGTTATGAACTGTACTGTTGGAGGAAATCTTCATATTGATGAAATTGATAGATTTTTTTAAACTATTGATGTAATGGGGAAAGAAAAGTCATGATAGATAAAGGCAATTAAAAATGAGGCAAGACACTTAGGACAAAATGTCTTCTGATATTTATTTTAAGGTAGTTTTTACACCTTCAAATGTTTTGATTAGATTTTGCTTTTTAAAATAAATAATGTACAAAGCAGTTACATAATCACTGTCACTATTGGAAGAAGCCATTTAATTGAACTAAGAACATTTAATTGAACATTTCCCCACAGATAAACTTTTTTTTTTTCAGGCCAAGAAATTGGTGGCTTTAGAAATTCATTTTCAGAATCCACCCTCTATTCACTGACATAGGTATGGGTGTTCTCATTCTAAAGCTTCCTTGCCCAAGGCCTTTGCCTTGGTTTGATAGGACAACCCATTTTTCTTTGTAGAGGAAAGATAATTTAATCTTAAGCCATATTGGCTAAGTTTTATATTTCTAAATATACTCCATTATTTTCACAGAAACAAAGTATTATCTAACTCAAATTTTGGGTTTTCACCAAAGATTCAAATAAAACTTGTCATCATATCTCTAAGCACAGCTCTAACTTAATTAAGGAAAGAAGAATAAATATCTTTTCTTCACTACATCTAAAAATCTAAAATATTCAACATTTGATTCTTTTTTAAAATGCCATGACTCCTAAATATGTGCTACAAACAACAATATTAGTGATTATGACAACAATAATAAAAATAATTCATGATAACAATGACAATAATCTCATTATTATTAATGTTATTAGCAATAATAAATAATTATGAGAGGCAGTATAGTAAAATGGCCATAGGACTGGCCTTGAAATATTAAGTTTTGAGTTTGAATACATATATATTCTGGCTGTGTGGCCCTGGGCAAGGTACTTAAGCTCTCTGTGACCCAGAAAACTGTCTAAAATTATAAATGGCAGGGTAAGTACTGATACTGACAGATAGATGAAGTTCATCCAAGTAGCTCTGTATACCAATGAAATCACACCAAAAGAGCAATAATAGTCTGTAATATTGATAATAGTAGCTAACATTTACATATTGCTTACTATGTGACAGGCTCTGTGCACTTCAAAATTATTATTTCATATGATTCTTACAACAATCCTGGGAGATAGGTTCTATTATTGTTCTCATTTTATAGATAAGCAAACTGAGGCAAAGAGGTTAAGTGACTTTTCAAGGGTCACACAATTAGTAAGTATCTAGGGATATATTTGAACTCAGGTATTCTTGACTCTCTCCACTTTGTCACAAAGCTCAGCAATGATAGTTTCCCTTGGAATCATTAGTATTCTCAAAGATGAAGTGTAGCAGTATGTTTCAGTGAGCTTCTTTGATGAAAAACAGAGATATTTATTTTTTGTTACTAGAAACTATTGGACTTTCTTGATGTTATCTCTTCAAAGGATCACAGATGTAGAATTGAAAGAGTCCCTTGAGGTCATCTAGTCCAACTCTCTCATTTTAGAGATGACAAAACCGAAGTCCAGAGACATTAAATGACTTGTCCAGGATCACTCTTATGAGTATAAAGAAATCCTATTGATAATTGTGGGTTTATCTTGTATCTTCATACTTTTATGAAGCTAATAATTGCCTCAATCAATTTCTTAGTGGATTCCCTTGGATTTTCTATATACATCAGAAAACATTTTAAACATACTATCACTAGGAAATAGGGATATTGTTTCTTATTTTTGCTTATCACTAGGCCTCTAACACTTCTTTTTTGCTTCTGGTAGAATTTCTTAATTTATCCCTAGAGGTTAAACTTGTTGTATTGTGTTTTCATTTTCAATTACAAATTCTCTCTCCGTGGGCCCCTCCTCCCCACTGAGAAATCAAGAAATGATACTCATTATATCTATTTAGTCAAGGAAAACATATTTCCATATTAGATATATCCGATAAAAATCTGCTAGATTTTCTAAAATTATGTCAAATAAGAATGGTTTTGCATTGTCTTTACTGTTGTATTTATTGGGAAAGCTTTTAGTGTTCCCCAATCTATGTAATACTAGTTTTGAATGTGAAATCAAAACATATTTACAGTATTTTAAAAGATCTCCCAAAGCCATGTTTTGTAGAGTATTTTTTAGCACAATGAATGTTTTTTAAAGACATTTGTTATAATTATTGTTATAATTATGAGTGAGAGTCTGTAACTAATGTTATGATAGAGGGGGGAGATAGAGAGTCTATGTGGTGAGATTCTCTTCTAGCTCTCCCCTCATGCTGAATATACACCGGGAGACTTTAAGGGGGTGTCACCCTGGAATTGGGTGACCTGGATGGTTGTGCTATCTCACAGGAGTTGGGGGCGAGGCTTCCCTATAAGTTGAGGTATGTGGTACCCCAATCCGATTCTGAATGAGGGCAGGGTTCACACAAGACTCCATTGAGATCAGTCAACTTCACAGCAGATGGTCTGACTTTAAGATGGAGGCAGCCAGACCAAACTATAGTTCCCCTCCCCCTCGTTGTCTCTCAGGCACTCTGGAACGCTATCTGACTAATGAATGGCTTTTATTATTTGCAATTCAAGAGTTAGGGAAATGATGAAGGGCAGAGGGATTTGGGGTACCCTCTTCTCTATTTCTATGGGGTCCATCACTCAGGTCCATCACTCCCAAGCTTCTTCCCCTACCCCTTCTCCTTCTGTTTCTATTACTAGTTTTCTGTTTCTACCCTTTTCTATAATTGTAAGTTAGACCAGAAAGGGTCTTTCAGTAAGGTTTGGTAATGGGGGAAGGAGACTAAGAGATCGCTCCCAAAATGGAGTCCAAAAACTTTGCTCACTCATTTGTTGAAGTCTTTCTGGGTGAGATGCGATGGAATCTTTGACCAGGGAATCAGGGTTTCAATGTCCAAAGTAAGATACTCAGGAAGCCCTCAGGACTGAAATCTGAGCTGAGTTGTTCTCCTCCTCTTTCCCCACAGTCCTCCACCACAAGCCACCTCCTCTCCTTCCTCCTCTGGAGAATTTCCCAGAATCCCCCTGGTCCCTCAACTGTCAGTAACTGACACCAACTGTCAGCCACTCCTTCTTTGGCTCCTTTTGTCCCATCCCCCTTGCACAAATCCCATCCTTACATTATATGATTTTGAATTTTTTGAATTACTTTTGTTTTCTGATGTTAAATCATTTTTGAATTCTCAACCTTGATTATATTGAATGATTTGGAGAATAAAGTGATGTAGAATTTTTGCCAGGATTTTATTTTAAATTTTTGAATTGATATTCATTAATGACATTAGTCAACAATTCTCTCTCTTTACACTTTAGTCTGAAATGTTATTCTCTAATTCATGGGCTATTACTTTATTTATTCCTTCTTTAATTTCTCTGCTTTCCTCACAGGATTAAAAGAGTTCACTTTTTTACTCAATTCTGATGTAGGGGAAAAGGAGGGAAAGGTAGGGAAAGGAAGGGAAGGAAGGTAGCCGAGGTTCCCCCCAACCCCTTCTTTTTGGGGCAGGGAAATTGACCAGAGTTTTTTGTAGGTAGGCTAGGGAGCAGATTAAATCAGGCTAGACTCCACGGAAAGTTTGATAGGTTTATCTAGGGTTAGGAAGGGAAAATTTAGGAAAACCAGGGAAAGTTAGATCTCTGGCAGCTGGACTGGGACCAAAGCCCTTCACCTAGGTTAAGGGGAAAAAGGTGCCCAAATCCCTGCTTTTCTCCTCTTTTATTCTTCCTCTGACACCTCCCACAAAGAAAGTTGGAGGTGTCAGAGGAAGTTGCAGTAGAGAGTCCTAGGAGATGGAGTCTCTCAGGAATTAGGTCCACTTCAAAATGCACAATTCCTACATTATAATCCCTTTGTCTTTTCTTTTTTATTTTTTTCACTGCTATGCCTTACTCTTAGAGGTATTGATTCATGAGAGAAGCAATATTATATAAAAGTAGTACCACATGCTAAATTACCCTATGTCCCACGTTGTGTCATTCAGTCTCATCCCTTGATTGTTCTCCCTTCCAAACACAGTGCAATTTCAACTCTGGTTTCATATTGACTCTTTCTTCTCTCTTCTCTTTTGGGTGCCAGATATTTCTATTTACATGTCACTTTTCCTGGGCAAAGATGGTGCTATTGAAAGTACAACAGTTTTTCAGGAGGGTAAACTTCTTTTTGTTTTCTTTTTTAAATTTAGAATATTTTTCCAGCCTTACATGATTCATGATTCCCACCCCTTTCTCCCCACTCCCAGAGCTGACAAGCAGTTCCACTGGGTTATATATGTATCATTGTTCAAAGCCTATTTCCATGTTATTCATATTTGTAGTAGTGTGATCTTTTAATATTAAAACCCTAATCATATTCATTTTGAACTATATGATCAATCATGTGTTTTTCTTCTGCATTTCTGTTCCCACAGTTCTTCCTCTGAATGTAAATAGCATTCTTTCTCATAAGTTCCTCTGAACTGTCATGGGTCATTGCATTGCTGCTAGTAGAAAAATCAAATGCATTCGATTGTGCCATAATGTTTCAGTCTCTGTGTACAATGTTCTCCTGGTTCTACTCCTTTCACTCTGCATCGATTCCTGGAGGTTGTTCCAGTTCACATGGAATTCCTCCAGTTCATCATTCCTTTCAGCACAGCAGTATTCCATCATCATCAGATACCACAAATTGTTCAGCTATTCCCCAATTGAAGGGCATCCCCTCTTTTCTCAATTTTTTGCCACCACAAAGAACACGGCTATAAATATTTTTGTACTAATCTTTTCCCTTATTATCTCTTTGGAGTACAAACCCAACAGTGATATGTCTGGGTCAAAGAGTAGGCATTCTTTTAAAGCCCTTTGGGCATAATCAGGAGGGTAACCTTCTAATTAGCCAGTGTCCCCAAAATAAACCTATCCAGTATCTTCCTATCAAGTATTGTAACTGGTTCACCAAATACTTTGAAAATTGTGACTTCTAGTTCAGATTTCTTCAGTGTACTTGTTCTATTCCATCTGCACTCTTTTTAAAAAATAATTCACTTCTCCATATCATGAGCTGCGGTGTTATTATCCAAATGTGATGGTACAATTATGACTGATGATGGAAAATAATTTGTTATAGAAAATCTTGCAGAACTGCTCCACTTTAAAAAAAAATCTGTTTATTGTCCTTCACATTTCACCTATAAATGTTCTTCAGAGGGTTGAAATTCTTTGGGTCCCATGCTATGCTTTCTTTAAACATACATTCTTTGCTATAATCCTTCACTATTTGAAGTAATGCTACCCATGGTCTTATCCAAGCATAATAGTATGTAAAACAACAATGATTGATTAAGATTGGAGAGAAAATTAATGCTTTTGAGATATAGTGTGTGATTGTAAGAATTCTGGTAAGATATTAGTGCTTTGACTCCTCTTTCTGACACATTAAATATATGTCTATAGAAAGTTTCTAAACTTCAATTGCCACATGTATAAAACAGGAATGATTTTTGTCTATGGAACTTAGAGTAGAGATTTTTAACCTATGGTTCAAAGATTCTTAGGAATCTCAGGGATTGATTTTAAGGGATCCATGACTTTAGAGGGTAAAAAAGTACATCATTATTTCAATATAATTGTTTTTCTTTGTAATCCTATGCATTTTATTTTATGTATTTGAAAACATTATTCTAAGAGCTCCAGAGGCTTTACCAGATGGTCAAAGAGGTCCATGAAATAAAAAAAAGGTTAAGAACATCTGTATATATACACACATACACACACACACACACACACACACACACACACACACACACACATTTAATTGTTTCTTAAGAGAGTTGATAAAATAGTTCCTCTACCCCAAGGCATATACCACTTAGATGATTGAGAGTCAAATGGGCACAATGGACTCTACACTTCTTTCTCACACTCTTTTCCCCAAGCATATGTATCTTCATGATTCCTATGAAGGATATTGAAGTCTGTGAAAGGGAAAGGAAGATACTCAGAGTCTACATATTGTCCCTTTTCCCCATATCTGAGTCCTCTTCAATAACAGGAAAGCTAGGTGATAGATTGTGATGAAAAATTAGGAGTTCTTTTTTGTACCCTTTTTGTGTTGGGTACAAGAAAAGGAAATGAGATATATGACACCTTATATATCTAGACCAGTGATTCTTAGCCTTTTTGGGTCATAGACTCTAATAGTAATCTGGTAAAGCCTATGGATCCCTTCTCAGAATAAGGTTATTAAATGCATAAAATAAGATACATAAAATGACAAAGGAAGCCAATAATATTGAAGGGCAGTTATTAAAAGAGTCAACACACACACAAGTTCATAGAACTCCTGATTCTAGATTACTCATAATAAGTATTGGTTTTCCCATTTACAAAATGCATGAGTTGGACTAAATGACCTCTATGGCATTATAGCTTGAAATAGCTTTCTTTCATATTCTTTACCATCTACAATAACCTGGTGGCCATGGTGCAATAATAGTTTTCTTAGCCTCTTGCGAATAAGGAAACAGAGCCTCAGAGAAATTGTGGCTTCCACAAAGTTGCATAATTAAATGAGCCAGGGCTCAACCTCATATCTTCTACTGTCAGGTCCAGTACTCTTTTCCTTTCCCCATGCTATCTCTCCAAATTCCCCAAAGGTTTCTACTGGTATATTAGAGTATAGTCCTGCAAGTGATTTGATTTAAATGACAAGGAGTTAAGAAAGTGAAAAAGGCTCAAACGGGATTATTTCAGGGTTCTTGTTCCCAAATATGTGAAAGTGCCAAAGCCCAGTCTCACACACAGGAGTGGAATTTTTACATCGCTTATACACACGGAAACAATTTGTTTTAAAAAGGGGGAAATCCACCTCTGAGATTAGAGAACAACTGACAACAGTATCATTCATCTTGGCAAAAGTTGACTGAGCAGATGATATAGATCCACTTTACTTGGACTCAATCAAAGGTTTTGCTGTTTTCATTTCACAGGCCAGATGTAGCTCATCATCAATTGGAAGCAATTCCAGAAGAGGTGTTATAGTCTCTGGTCCAAGAGAGACTCGGATCCAGGCATCAAAAAGAGCCATGAGAAAAAGGAATGTTTGCTACCAATGGTCGCCCAGCTATCTGGTGAGCCCACTGTCAGGTCCACATTCAACAGTGGAATCTGGCCATAAGTGCTACTGTTGTTGCTGGGGCTTTTAAAAAATGACATAAATAATTGAATTGATGAATTTTGCCTAATAATGTTTATGATCCCTTTGCTTCAAAATTATGATTCTGGAGCAGAAAGGAGAGAAAAAGGAGAAACAATGAAGTCTTGGATCATCAAAAATTGAAAGCCAGACATTAATTACATATTAATGTTGTGACTGACTGGACACCTTGAGTAATGGGTCATATTCAAATGGTTTATGAAATATATTAATTTGAGTCTAATTTTCAGATGCCTTATAAGTTGTTCCCACGTTTCATATTTTCAAATGAGAACAAATTCTTCAATGATTGAATGGAATTTTGCAAGTCAACATTTTCTGGCTTAAACAAAAAGGAAAAGTTGACATCGTTGACTTAGTTTTTTTTTTTTTTTTAATGGGTATAGCTTTGTTACTACTGTAGTCAAATAATCATTTCATAATCACCTACATTAGTTTAAATAATTGTTTTTTTTAAGTCTTACCTTTCATCTTAGAGTCAATGTTGTGTATTGGTTCCAAGGCAGAAGAGTGGTAAGGACTAGACAATAGGGGTCAAGTGACTTGACCAGGGTCACAGCTAGGAGGTGTCTGAGGCTAAATTGGAACCTAGGACCTCCTGTCTCTAAACCTGGCTCTCAATCCACTGAGCTACCTCACTGCCCCTAATTGTGCTTTTTAAATATTTTTTCTATCAATAATATAGAATTAGATCTTAATCAATGATACATGTAAAATCCAGTGGAATTGTGTATCAGCTATGGGGTTTTGGGGGGTTTGGGGGAGAGGGAAAGAACATGAAATATGTAACTATGGGAAAATATTCAAAATTAAAAAAATAAAAAATAAAAAGTAAAATAAATATTATTTTTGTTTTTCAATTTTGTAGAAATAACTTTGCCTCCCTCCCACCTCTCCCCCACTTCTCAAGAAGACAGGTAATATGATATAGATTTTACATATATTAGCATACTATATATTGCCATGTTTGTCATGTTGTATAATATGATACCTTACTTGCTTACACAAGGGAAAAATTCATGGAGGAAATAAAGTGAAGGACGATATGTTTCAATCTGCATTTAGACTCTGTTCCTTCTCTGTTGTCTATGGTCTCATGTGGTATTAATAATCAAAGGGACTAAAGTCATGGCTATGATTTCCTCCAACCCTGGGTAGTTGTTCCTAAGAGGCTTTGGAGAAAACAGGGAGAGAGGGCTGAAGCACAGGGAACATGTATAGCAGGGCAGTTGAAGACTATGATGAGTTGGGTGCATTTACTCAAGTAAATTCCCTGGGGATACTTCTCACACTTGGACTGTATCCCTAAGCCTTGACTTGTCTTTTCTTTCCTCTGGATTAGTCTGCCTGTTCCTCTTTCAACAGCCACCACCAGCTGCTTCCAACTAGAGTTTCTTTCTTTCTCTAGTCCCTTGAGGGAGAGAACGACTTCTCACAGATCCTTCCTACCCCCACTATTACCCTGAAACAAAGGCATCATCTTTAAGTTTTCTAAAGATTTTAGAAATCTAAGAATAGCAGAGAAATAGGCAGTGAAACACCCCAAACACAAAATCTACAAAAGGGGGTCTTAACCTTTCTGTCTTATGGACCTTTTTGCCAGTTTGATAAAACCTAAGGAACTGCCCTCCACCCCCCATTATGTTTTAAAGTGAATAGAATAAAATAAATAGGATTGTAAAGGAAATCAGTTATATTTGAACATTGTTGTCAAAATGCCTTGTAAACATACCTTAGATTATAGGTATATTAGCTATAATTACAAACGTATTCCAAATAAAAATTTTAGGATTTCCTGAGACAACTTTCCTATTGGATTTGTTATTTTCTTACAGTTTTTTAAAAGTCCAATTGTATATTCCAGTTGTAAATATTAATACTGTTTATCTAAATATAACATCTCAGATCATAGGTTATCTCTAACCTTATGGACCCCAGGCTAAAAACCTCTATAGCTAGGTGGCATAGTGAGTTTAGAAACAGAAAGACCTAAGTTCAAATCTGACTTCAGATACTTATTAGTTGTGTGACTCTAGGGCAATCTCATAACCTTGATTTTCCCTCAGTTTTCTTGACTTTTAAATGGGAATAATAAAAACACCTTCTTCACAGAGTTGTTGTGAGAATCAAATCAAACTGCATGAGATAATATTTGGAAAGCATTTAAAAACAGTGCCTGGCATATAGTAGATATTCTAAAAAATTTTATTCCCTTCCCTTAATCCTTCCTCTGATCTATGGTATGAGTTGATAGAAGACTCACATCCCATCTTGACTGAAACACCCCCAATGAGTATCTGTGCTTATACATCTTTAACAAGATATTATCCAACACTGACTTGAGGATTAACCATGAGAGCACCCCATTTCCCCTCCAAAGAAATCCCATCACATTAATCTTCATTACATGAAGAGCTTTCATGATTAGGAAGTTTTTTCTTTAAAGTAGGTCTGAGTTTATTTTTTAGCACCTTCCATCCATTGTTCCTATCTGCTCTCTGGGGATAAGCAGGGCAAGCCTGGTCCCCTTTCCACTGGAAAAAAGGATATTAACCTTTTTTGAGTCAGAGACTTCCTTGACCATCTGGTGAAGCAGCTGGACCTCTTCTCATAATAATGTTTTAAAATATACAAAATAAATGATAGAGATTATAGAGGAAATTCATTTCTATTCTATGAAGAGCAAAGATGATAAAGTCATAGGAAGCAGTGCATGGAACTCCTCTATAAAAAATTCCTCCTCACAGATCCAGAAATTATACCAGACCGAATATTGATGGAGAAATCCAGAAAAAGTACTTTATCCAGTCCAGCTTGGCTTTGTGAGCTAGATAGAGAGGTCTGTGAGAATTAGAGATAGAATCCAAATGGGAGCATGCTATATGTGGAGCATTCTGCTGCCTAAGGAGAGGGAAGAGGACAAGAGGAAGACTTAGGCCAGCATCTAGGCTTTGGGATAAAACAGCTGTCAAGTGTCAGCTTTGTCTCTCATTGCCCAGTCACAAGTCATAGATCCAGGACAAAGAAGGGGACCTGTGCATAGCAGGGGCATTCCTGGGAAGGGAGATCCTAGAGAGTATACAGACAAAGGAGGAAATTCAGAAAAGAGCAGCAGTAGCAATAATAGTGTGACTTATGTGTTACTTCACATGCAAAACAAGGTCTTAATCCTAATATCTAGCCTAGCCTCCCGAGGATAAACAGAAAAGGAATCCCTGACTAAAGGGGAACCTACAACAGAGCTTTCCAACTGGCAGATTAGGGGCTGAGTCCAATAGCAGTCTACCCTTGCACAGACCCAAACCCAGGTCAGAAATTTTCAGAGCTTAGTTAAAGAGAGCAACAATAGGATTTTGCCCTTGATCATATCTGGATCAAAATACTAAAAGCTTGTAGGTCCCCAGCCTATCCCTGACATCCTGGGAAAAACATAATACTCAATGCCCCAATAAAAGCAGCAACAGGACCAGATGAGTCCTTCCCTTTAGAGGGGCAACAGAGTCCAATTCTAACATCAAGTCTGAAGTCAGGAAGTGGGCTGTAAGGCAAACAAACAAACAAAAAGAACCCCATCGATATTCCATCATAATGAAATATTGTGGTGGCAGGGAAGTCTAAGATACAAACTCAGAAGAGAATGACTTGAAAACATTTGCAAGCATTGCCTCAGTGAAAAAACACAGCCTAGGCACAAACTCAAGTAGAATGTCTAGGAGAAATGAAGCAAGAGTATTATTTTAAAAGAATTTTACAATGTTTTTATAAATGAAATGATAGGGAAATGGAAAAGAAATGAAAGCTATGGAAGAATTAATTGAAAAGGGAATTTACAGCTTGGTATTAAACGTGTAGAATCTTACCCAAGCAACAAACCCACTGAATGTTTGAATGGATCAAATTGAAATCAATGACTTTATAAGGCAATAAGAAATATTAAGACAAAGTAAAAAGGCTGAAAAAATAGAAAGTGTAAAGTATCTCATGTCATAAAATAAATTACTTTGAAAACAAATTAGGAGAAACAATTTGAGAATCATTGTACTATCCAAATGTCATAACCTCTGCCCCCTGAAAAAGAGATTAGACATCATATTTCAAAAAGTCTTTTTGAAGTTACCTAGATGAAAACATACTATTTTTTACATTAGTTTATTTGTACTTTTCTTTTGGGGTTTTGGTTTTATATGAGTATTCTCTTAAAACTATAACCATAATGGAAATATGTATTGCATGATATTATATGTATAATGTAGATCAAATTTCCCATCTCAGGGAAGGTAAAGGGAAGGGGAAGAGGGAGACAATTTGGATCTTATAATTTGGGGGCAAAATATGGTGAAAATTGTTATTATATGTGACTGAGAAAATATAATAACTTTTTTAAATGCCTAGATATTTTACATCTAAAGTGTAAAATGGAAATAGAAAGAACCTACCAGTAATCTCCTTAAAGAAACTCCAAAATTAAAACTTCCAGAAACATCAGACCAAAATCCAGAGTTTCTAAATAAAAGAAAATATTGCAAGCAGTCAGAAAGAATTCAAGTACCAAGGGGCCATAGACAGATATTATTTAATACTCATGACTATCAAGGACTAGAACTTGGGAATCTGAGATTCCAGAAAGCAAAAGATAAGGATTTATAGCCAAAAATAACCTATTCAGCAAAACTGAATATGTTACTGGAGGTGGGGAGGAGGAGGGGGTTGTGCACATGGGAAATGTATTTTTAATAAACCAGAGGACTTCTAAATATTCCAAATGAAAAGGCCAGAGGAGGGGATAAACTTTGAAATTCAAACTCAGGAGTAAAGAGTAACACAAAAAGGCAGACATGAATGAACAATGACAAAGAACAGGAATAAATGGCTTACATTAAATATGGGGAGCTGATATATATGTACCTCTGATTCTTGCCACCATAAAGGATCAGAATTGAATTAGATAAAGTTTGAGGGTAGTTCTATTATTCCTTGATGATCTTGATGAAAGAAAGAAAAGGGGAAGTCTCATACAACAAAGGGGAGAAAGAAAGAAAGAAAGGCTAGAGAAAATTGAGTCCCTTAAGAACAGTGCCCAAAAAGGCAACTATACAAGCAAGGAGGAGGAGATAAGGGGAGTGTCTGATATTGAACTTCATTCTCATCTGAACAGGCCAAAAGAAGGAAGAATATACTCAGTTGGGTACAGAAATAACACTGTTTGACAGTAAAATAGGAGGGAAAGGTAAGAAGAGGACAGGGAAATTTAGAGGGAAGGTAGATTAAGGTAGAGATTAGTCCTAAACCAAAAAAATTCTAAGAATGTGTAAGAATATGTATATCTCTTGTGTTTTTTTTTTAATTTTTTAAATTATTTTTTAAATTTTTAATTTTTTAGAAAATTTTCAATGGTTACATGATTCATGTTCTTACTTTCCCCTTCATCACCTCCACCCCCTCCCCCATAGCTGACGTGTATTTGCACTGATTTTAACATGTGTCATCTATCAAGACCTATTTCCATATTATTGATAGTTGCATTGGTGTGGTTGATACAAGTCTACACCCCCAATCATGTCCTCATCAACCAACGTGTTCTTCCTCTGAATATGGGTAGCATTCTTTTCCATAAATCCCTCAGAATTCTCCTGGGCTGTTGCATTGCTGCTAGTATAGGAGTCCATTAAATTTGGTTTTACCACAATGTATCAGTTTCTGTGTAAATGTTCTTCTGGCTCTGCTCCTTTCACTCTGCATCAATTCCTGGAGGTCTTTCCAATTCAAATGGAATTCCTCCAGTTTATTATTCCTTTGAGCTCAATAGTATTCCATCACTAGCATATACCACAATTTGTTCAGCCATTCCCCAACTGAAGGACATACCCTCCTTTTCCAGTTTTTTACTAACACAAAAAGCACAGCTACAAATATTTTTGTACAAGTCTTTTTATCTATGATCTCTTTGGGGTACAAATCCAACAATGGTATGGCTGGATCAAAGGCCAGGCATTCTTTTAGTGCTCTTTGGGCATAATTACAAATTGCCATCCAGAATGATTGGATCAGTTCACAACTCCACCAGCAATGCATTAATGTACCAATTTTGCCACATCCCCTCCAACATTCATTACTCTCCACTGCTATCATTTTAGCCAATCTGCTAGGTGTGAGGTGATACCTCAGAGTTGTTTTGATTTGCATTTCTCTAATTATTAGAGACTTAGAACACTTTCTCATGTGCTTATTGATAGTTTTGATTTCTTTATCTGAAAATTGCTTATTCATGTCCCTTGTCCATTTATCAATTGGAGAATGGCTTGATTTTTTTATACAATTAATTTAGTTCCTGGTATATTTGAGTAATTAGACCTTTGTCAGAGTTTTTTGTTATAAATATTTTTCCCAGTTTGTTGTTTCCCTTCTGATTTTGTTTGCATTGGTTTTTATTGTACAAAACCTTTTAAATTTAATATAATCAAAATTATTTATTTTACATTTTGTAATTTTTTCTAATTCTTGCTTGGTTTTAAAATCTTTCCTTTCCCAGAGATCTGACAAGTATACTATACTGTGTTCACTTAATTTACATACAGTTTTCTTCTTTATATTCAAGTCATTCACCCATTCTGAATTTATTTTGGTGTAGGGTGTGAGATTTTATCTAAATCTAATCACTCCCATATTGTTTTTCAATTTTCCCAACAGTTTTTGCCAAATAGTGGATTCTTGTCTCAACAGTTTGGCTCTTTGGGTTTATCATACACTGTCCTGCTGACTTCACTTACCCCAAGTCTATTCCACTGATCCTCCCTTCTGTCTCTTAGCCAGTACTATATCATTTTTATGATTGCTTCTTTATAATATAGTTTAATGTCTGTTACTGCTAGGCCACCTTCCTTCACATTTTTTTCATTATTTCCCTTGATATTCTTGATCTTTTGTTTTTCCAAATGAACTTTGTTATAGTTTTTTCTAATTCAGTAAAAAAGTTTTTTGGTACTTTGATAGGTATGGCACTAAATAGGTAAATTAATTTGGGTAGAATGGTCATTTTTGTTATGTTAGCTTGTCCTATTCATGTGCAATCAATGTTTTTCAAATTGTTTAGATCTAGTTTTAATTTTTTGGAAAATGTTTTGTAGTTGTTTTCGTATAATTCCTATGTTTGTTTTGGTAGATAGATTCCTAAGTATTTTATATTAATTAGGGTGATTTTAAATGGTGTTTTTCTTTCTAACTCTTGCTGCTGTGATATATTGGAAATATATAGAAATGCTGATGATTTATGTGCATTTATTTTGTATCCTGCAACTTTGCTAAAGTTGTTGATTATTTTTACAAGCTTTTTAGTTGATTCTCTAGGATTTTTTAAGTAGACCACCATGTCTGCAAAGAGTAATAGCTTAGTCTCCTTATTGCCTATTTCAATACCTTCAATTTCTTTTTCTTCTCTAATTGCTACTGCTAGTGTTTCTAGTACAATGTTAAATAATAGAGTTGATAATGGGCATCCTTGTTTCACTCCTGATTTTATTGGGAAGGCTTCTAATTTATCCCCATTGTAGATAATGCTTGTTGATGGTTTTAGATATATACTGTTTATTATTTTTAGGAAAGGTCCTTCTATTCCTATACTTTCCAGTGTTTTCAATAGGAATGGGTGTTGTATTTTGTCAAAGGCTTTTTCAGCATCTATTGAGATAATCATGTGATTTTTGTTTGTTAGAATGTTGATATGGTCAATTATGTGGATGGTTTTCCTAATGTTGAACCATCCTTGCATTCCTGGTATATATATCCCACTTGATCATGATGGCTAACCCTCTTGATCACTTGCTAGAGTCTCCTTGCTAGTATTCTATTTAAGATTTTTGCATCTATGTTCGTTAGGGAAATTGGTCTGTAGTTTCCTTTCTCTGATCTACCTGGCTTTGGAATCAGTACCATATTTGTGTCATAAAAGGAATTTGGTAGGATTGCTTCTTTGCTTATTATATCAAATAATTTATATAGTATTGGGATTAGTTGTTCTTTGAATGTTTGCTAGAATTCACTTGTGAATCCATCAGGCCCTGGCCATTTTTTCTTAGGGAGTTCTTTGATGGCTTGTTCAATTTCTTTTTCTGATATGGGATCATTTAGGTATTCTATTTCTTCTGCTGTTAATCTAGGCAATTTATATTTTTGTAAATATTCAACCATATCACCTAGATTGCTATATTTGTTGCCATATAATTGGGCAAAATAGTTTTTAATGATTGCCTTAATTTCCTCTTCATTAGAGTTCAAGTCTCCCTTTTCATCTTTGATACTGTTAATTTGGTTTTCTTTTTTCCTTTTTTTATTAGATTTGCCAGTACTTTGTCTATTTTATCTGTTTTTTTCAAAATACCAGCTTCTAGTCTTATCTATTAATTAAATAGTTCTTTTACTTTCCATTTTATTAATTTCTCCTTTGATTTTTAGTATTTCTAATTCAGTTTTCATCTGAGGATTTTAAATTTGTTCATTTTCTAATTTTTTAATTTGCATGCCCAATTCATTAATCTCTCCCCTCCCTAATTTGTTAATATATGCACTCACGGATATAAATTTTCCCCTTAGAACTGCTTTGGCTGCATCCCAATAGTTTGGGTAAGAAGTCTCATCACTGTCATTGTCTTCAATGAAATTATTAATTATTTCTATGATTTGTTCTTTCACTAAATTATTTTGGAGAATCATATTATTTATTTCCAATTCGTTTTTGGTTTGCCTCTCCATGTATTCTTATTAATAACTATTTTATTACATTATGATCTGATAAGGTTGCATTTATTATTTCTGCTTTTTTGCATTTGTTTGCCATGTTTCTATGTGCCCTAGTATATGGTCTATCTTTGTGAATGTTCCATGTGCTACTGAAAAGAAGGTGTATTCCTTTTTGTCTCTATTTATTTTTCTCCATATATCTATTAACTTTAATTTTTCTAGGGTTTCATTCACCCCTCTTATCTCTTTCTTATTTATTTTTTGGTTTGATTTATCTAGATCTGATAGGGGAAGGTTGAGGTCCCCCACTAGTATAGTTTTGCTATCTATTTCATCCTTGAGCTCTACTAGCTTCTCCTTTAGAAATCTGGAAGCTATACCATTTGGTGCATACATATTGAATACTGATGTTTCTTCATTGTTTATATTGCCTTTTATTAGGATGTAGTTACCTTCCCTATCTGTTTTAACCATATCTATTTTTACTTTGTCTCTGTCAGAGATCATGATGGCAACCCCTGCCTCCTTTTTCTCATTTGAAGCCCAATAGATTTTTCTCCATCATTTCATTTTTTTTAAACCCTTTTACTTTGGTGTATTGTCTCATAGGTGGAAGATTGGCAAGGGTGGGCAATGGGGGTCAAGTGACTTGCCCAGGGTCACACAGCTGGGAAGTGGCTGAGGCCGGGTTTGAACCTAGGACCTCCTGTCTCTAGGCCTGACTCTCACTCCACTGAGCTACCCAGCTGCCCCAACCTTTCATTTTTACTCTATGTATGTTTGCCTGTCTTATGTGTGTTTCTTGTAGACCACATATGGTAGGATTTTGGTTTCTAATCTGCTCTGCTATTTGTTTCCATTTTATGGGTGAGTTCATCCCATTCACATTCAGAGTTATAATTATCAACTGTGTATTCCCAGACATTTTGATTCTCTCTCCTTGTCCTGTCCTTTCTTCTTTCACTATTTCCTTCTATACCAGTGTTTTGTTTGTAATCAGTTCCCCTAATCCCCTCCCTTATTGTACTTCCCTTTCTCCCCTCTCCCTTCTTATTCTCCTCTTATTCTTCTTTAGGAACTTTTTAAGCTACCCTCCCCACCCTCTCCCTTCCTGGTGTTACTTCCCTCTGCACCAGTCCTTTTGCTACTCTTCTACTTCTCTATAGGGTGCGAATCAATTTTCTTCTCCAATGGATCTGATTGTTCTTCCCTCTTTAAGTTGATTTCAATGCACTTAAGTATTAAATATTTCCTTTCTCCAACCTCTTTACCCTTACAGTTATTGTTATTCTTCCCTGTTGGCCCCACGAGCTTCTTTATGGAATATAAATTACTGCATTTTGTTTGTTTTCCAATTTTTCTTAATATTACCTTTTTCCCCCCTCTAGTTTTATGTGTGTATATATATGTATGTATGTATGTATATGTGTATATATGTATGCATGTATGTATATATGTGCATATATATGTATATATATATATATATCTATATATCTTGACATTTCATCCTATACAATTTATCACTGTTCCTTCTATGTAAACTTATTCTAGTTACCCTGTTGGTAATCTTAAGGTAAAAACTGTGGTTAACTTATATTTTTATCTGGGTTCAGAAGGGTGAGTAGGAGACAGGAATGGACAAAAGACTGGGACCAAACAAGTTAGGGAAATTGGGTTTGGCAGTTTGGGAAATGGCAGTTGACAGGAGTGGCTATTGGGCCTTAACTGCCACATTGATCCACCTAGCCAGTAAGTCTGTGAAATCAACAAATGATAGGGTAATACAAGGACACAAGAATTATAAACACAGGGTTTTAATAATAATTGAGGGTCAGGGTTAATGGGGAAAGGTCACACTGGATCTAATCACTAGGAACCAAACAGGGGCTGGGAGAATGGGTTAAAGCCTACACTACACAAATCAGACTATTACAGGCTAGAAGGGAAAATGGGTCTCTCACAAAGCCATGTCCACTTCATCTCCTCTTGATGGCACAGGAAATGGGTCCACAGAAAGGTAAATCCAAGAAATGCTAATCAAGGAGCTCCTCTCAGACTGGGATGTCCACCACCCCAGCTAGATCTTCTTGCTCACTTCATCTTCCCTGGCAGGTCTTCTTTCTGAATGGTAACTCCACACTCCTTGGGCTCCTCACTGGGCTGGTAAAGGCACCCACACCCTCTCCCTTTCCCAGCTTGACCAGAGTCCTCAAGGGCAAAATAGTTTTTTTCCCTTCATTCTATTTAGAATGTCCCTGGCTGACAGTCAAAGCTTTTTCCCTCAGTCTGTCTGCTAAGTCTGCTTTCCTACTTTTAAAGTCTATTTCCTATTATAGTAATAAGAATTTTTAATATTTGCCAATATATTCTTTTCTTCTTGGGATACAAATTGACTGAACTTATTGGGTCCCTTAAAGAAAAGATTTTTCCCCTCCCCCCATTCTCTTAAATACCTTATGGTGATTCTCTTGAGTTCTGTGTTTGGGCAGCAAACTCTTTGTTTAAGTCTGGTTTTTTCCTTATTAATGCTTGGAATTCCTCAAATTTATGGAATGACTATGTTTTTCCCCTGTAATAATATAGTTAGTTTTGCTGGATAGTTGATTCTTGGTTGTAGACCCAGTTCTCTTGCTTTCCAGAATATTATGTTCCATGCCTTCTGGTCCTTCAATGTAGATGCAGCCAGATCCTGTGTTATCCTAACTGTGGTTCCCGGGTTTCTGAATGACTTCTTTTTAGCAGCTTATAATATTTTTTCCTTGGTCTGGTAGTTTTTGCATTTGGCTATAATATTCCTGGAAGTTGTCATTTGTGGATTAAATGTAGGAGGTGATATGTGTATTCTTTCAATTTCTACTTTTCCCTCTTGTTTGAGAATTTCAGGGCAATTTTCTCTGATAATTTCTTATAAGATGCTATCTATACTTTTTCTTTTATTATGATATTCTGGTAAACCAATAATTCTTAAGTTGTCTCTTCTAGCTCTGTTCTCCAGATCTTTGGTTGAATCAATGAGGTGTTTCATATTCTCCTCAAATTTTTCATTCTTTTTATTTTGCTTAATATATTCTTGCTGCCTTGTGAAGTCATTTGCTTCTCGTTGTTGAGTTCTATTTTTTAAAAACTGAATTTCATCCCTGACTTTTTGGTCATCCTTCTCCTTCTGGTCTGATTTTCTTTGTAGATCATCTTTTGCCTTCTTTGCTTCA
The DNA here is from genome assembly GCF_016433145.1 of Gracilinanus agilis. Classification (NCBI taxonomy): domain Eukaryota; kingdom Metazoa; phylum Chordata; class Mammalia; order Didelphimorphia; family Didelphidae; genus Gracilinanus; species Gracilinanus agilis. Next base: position 503,493,408 of record NC_058130.1, read on the forward strand.
TTTTCAAGCTGGCCAATTCTGGCTTTTAAGACTTTATTTTCTTGTTTTAGTTCATGCATTTCCTTTTTCAAATTGTCTTCAGCCTCTCTTGATTGCTTTTTGAGTTCCTGAAGTTGAATTTTGAGATCCTCAAAAGTCTGTGTCCAGTTCACTGGAACTACTTCCTCTTCTTCTATTTCTATTTCATTCGCTCTCTTTTCACTTCCTTGAAAGAAGCTATCAATTGTCATTTCTTTTCTCTTTTTCTGTTGCTTAGTCATATTTTTTCCTTCCTTGTTTTGCTAGTTTGAGCAGATGTATTTAATGATCTTTGATGAAAGATCTTCCTCCAGCTGGCAATGGAGGTTTGTAGTTACTTTCTCTGCCTTCTGAAGATTTCTTGTCTGTCCAATTGTTGGTATTTAGCTTGTATTGATTGGAATAGTCTGTACTTCTTAATCTGTCCTGAGGCTAAAACCTCAAGAGGAGAAAAAAAAAACAAACACCAAAAAAAAAAAAATATCAAAAACATGGGGGGATCAGAAGGAGCGTTTTTGCTGAGCTGAACTGTCCAGCAGTAGGGTCCTCCCTGCATTGTCCTTATGTTTGATCTGGTTTTTCTTTCCTCTTGAAGCCCTTTGTTCTCTATCTTGGTGTGAGAAAGGCAAGTGGTCGGCTTTCTGAGGTTTGGCTCTCTCTAAGCCCCTATCTTCCGGACATTTTTACTGTGTTTCTCTGGTTTTCTCCTCCAGTCACCTCTCCAGTGCCTGTGTTCAGCTCCCCAAGTCTGGCGCCAGCAAGGCCCTTTCTCTCTGGGCCAGTGCACCTGCCCTGAGATTTCAGGGGCCGCTGGAGACTTCGCATAGCATGTGGGGGAAGCATCCTGGGATTCCCCTTCTATTCCCTCAGACCTGAAAGTTCAAGAATTCAAGACTTTTTCTTGGCATTCCTCTTTAGTTGTGCAGCATTAGAGTTCCCCCTGCTTTGTCCCATTGTTAGATTTGTTCCTCTTTCTTCTTGAAGCACATTGTTTTCTATCTTGGTGTGTAAGGGTGCAGAGGTTTTAAGATTTGCTCCATCTAAGCCGCTATCTTCCATGTATAGCTCTTATTGAGGGGGCAAATTATAGGAATCAGAGGAGGTCCTCATAAATTGAGGAATGGATGAACAAGTTACAGAACAGATTTTGCCTTGCATCAGACTATTTTGGATGCACTGAAAGCTTGGTTGTCCCCATCTTAAGCTATCTCTTGAGATCCTGAGGGAAAAAAAAATGCAACATTCACATTGCCTGAGAAAGTAGCAGCAGAATCCATAAACTCCCCCAAAAGGACCAAGTATGACTTATCCATTCCTTTTCAAAGTGTGCAGAACCTGGCCTTAACACAAAGTCTAAAGTTAGGAAGTAGACTAGAAAAGTCAACAAACAAAAATGAATTACACCATAAAGAGTTATAATGATGATGGGGATGCTAAAGACACAAACCCAGAAAAAGAAAATGAATCCAAAATATCTATAAGCAGTCTCAGAGAAAAAGAGAGCTTGTGTACTAGTTGAACTAGAATTCCTAGATGAGATCAAGCAAGAATCTTTTTTATTTTTTTAATGAAAAATGATTTTTTTTATAAATGTCTTCCTTTTAGTTCTATGTTCTTGAGGAAACATGGATAAGCTAGGTCTCACCTTGAGCTTTTTTTTTCAGGTTTATTTTCTCTTCTACTTCCTTTCCTTGTTATTTTGTTTTTGTTTGTAAGCATATTCATAATCATCTACCATCTTCCTCCAATGTTTTACAAAATAAATGCTTTAAACTAGAATTGCTTTATGCATAAGGAAGATAATTGATTTTTGATGAAATGAAAGTTGTATTAGGGAGGAAAAGAAGAGGTGAGAAGAACTGTTAGGCAGAGTCAGAACTAGGGCCAGATAACACAGGGGTCTTGCCCCAGGGCACCATAAATTAGATAGTGCTAATAATACTAATTCAGTGGCATAGACATAAATGAGCTTAGCACTTATTTAGCAAGAATAATTAATTAAAATGGAAAGCGATGGATCATATTTCCTCCTCATTTCCCACTGAAATACTTCAGATAAGCTTTTCATCAGCTTTGCCCTGCTCTGGTCTACTAGACCCCATCCCCTGTGGCCTCCCAAGCAGCAGTCAAAAATTTTCCCAAACTTTTAGATCACTAGTGTTTTTCTAGGAGTGAGATTCTCAACTTTTGTCTTCAAAAGAATTTGCCTCTAAAATCTAACTTTAAGGAACATTTCAAAATGGCCTTCCCCAGGTCCATTTTTTGAAGCTTAAAAGATTACTAGTTAAGATTTTGTTGTTAGGAGATAGTACAAAGGAATGGATAGATTCAAGAAACCTTTTTTTTAGATGTGCACGTATCATTTTATTTTATTTTATTTTTAAACCCTTACTTTCCATCTTGGAGTCAATACTATGTATTGGCTCCAAGGCAGAAGAGTGATAAGGGCTAGGCAATGGGGGTCAAGTGACTTGCCCAGGGTCACACAGCTGGGAAGTGTCTGAGGCCAGATTTGAACCTAGGAACTCCCATCTCCAGGCCTGGCTCTCAATCCACTGAGCTACCCAGCTGCCTCCCATATATCATTTTAATATAATTGATATGTGTACTGTAGGAAAATATAAGTGAGGTAATGGGGTCACCAGGGATATTACAGTAAACTAACTGTTTTGTGGGAACACACTCTAGGATTTATGAGGTACTGGATCAGGGTGAAGAGACCAGAGTTTTCTGGATTTCCACAGGAATGGCAGTTGATCTTAACTGTCACCCAGCTTCCACTAGACCAGAGTAAGGCTAACAAGGTAAAAGGGACTTAATAGCTTTAATTATGTTAGACTAAAAAGTGGGAAAGGATTTCTATTCTTAAAATCTAAAGGATAAAACCACAGGGCAATGGGAGGACTTATTCTACTCTTATCTAAGTGATCTAAACTAACAGGGCCCAAGGAGCTATAAATGGAGTCTCTGGGTTCTGCCTCAAACCTGGAACCTGCCAGGCTTGAGTACAGCTAGGACTTTGTGGCTTTGGGATTCTCACTGCAATCCACTGATGATCTCTGGATGCCAGGAGTTAAAGTTGTCTCAGGAACCAAGTAGAGAGAGTTCTGCTTGAAGCACTGTCCGCCAGAACTCAAACTACACCTCTTCTCTTGGCTCTGTAGATCTTGTCCTTTATTAGATGCCACACCACACAGGATCCCAGGGGAAAACAGGAAGCAGGATGTCCTTTGCTCTGAGGTCTCCCAGGCTGGCAACAGTTTTGCCCACCACTAATGGAGTCCACACACAGGGCACAGACAGACTTCCTCCTCCTTCATTCTAACCTGGAATTCCCAGCTCCAGCTCCTACCTACTAGGTACATCTTAATTCCTAATAACTAGCTAATCTCATCTTACTCATAACAGTACAGAAAATAATTATGAACTTATTGAATCAATGATGAGAACAAATTAAACCATTTCATAATACTTCCATTCTCAATATTCAGAAAAATCATAAATAATGAGGCATGATCATATGAAGCAGAAAGCATTTTTTTCATTAAACATGTATGTCTTACCTTTTTGTCCCACCATTTCTCACTTTGTATTAGATAGCCTTGTCTTTAGATAAAAGCATTCTATAGCATTAATTCATTCACTTAACATTGAAATTTTACAAAGTTTCTTATTCCACATTTGCTTCCAGTTCATCTTTATAGCTCATGTTTCTTCGGAATGACAAATGCAGATTAAGATCTATTTAGAAATGTTAGTCATTTTGCAAATGGCTTGTCATCTAGAAAATGGTAGGTAAGACTTGTCCAACTTAAGAGAATTTGGTTCAAGACTAAAAAATCTATGAAATGGTTAGAAAATATTTTCCTTTGAATTAAAAGTAAACAATTCAAGGCAATTAAGGTATATAAAGCTGTCAGTGTCTCTTTAAACATAAAAGTTGTTTTAAATTAAATTGCATTAAAGTACTCATTGTTAACTAAATATTTATTTGGTCCAAATGCACAATGTGTTGAATTTAATTAACTGGAATGTTGTTAAAACAAAATAACTCTGGGGGCAGCTGGGTGGCTCAGTGTATTGAGAATCAGGCCCAGAGACGGGAGGTCCGGGGTTCAAATTTGGCCTCAGACACTTCCTAGATGTGTGACCCTGGGCAAGTCACTTGACCCCCATTGCCTAGCCCTTATCACTCTTCTGCCTTGGAACCAATACCCAGTATTGATTCTAAGACGAAAGGTAAGGGTTTAAAAAGAATTTAAAAAAAATAACTCTGACCACTAGAGGAAAATAACTGGCTAAATTTTTCACTTAGCTTCATCTAGAGAGCTTTGACTGAAGCAGTTAGGCAACCTGGAAGATAGAGCTCTGGCCCTGGAGTCAAAAGACCTGAATTCAAATCCATCCTCAGATACTGACTTGTATGGCCCTCAGTGTGTTACTTAACCTCCACTTGCCTCAATTTCCTCAAATGTAAAATTGGGATGATAATAATAGCCTTTACCTCTCAGGATTGTTATGAGGATTGAATGAGTTAATATAGGTAAAGCACTTAGCATTGTGCCTGGCATTTAGATGGTGCTATGTAAATGATATCTATCATTAATAGTATTAGTATTACTGTTAAGCGAAGCACAGGTACATCCCTATAGTTTTCCAATATGGTATGGACATATTGGGATAGTTTATTACCCCAAATAGGAAAGACTGGCTCTTCCTTGCTCAGAGGGAGAGAGCTACTCCAAAAGGACCACAAAATGAATGTATATGTGTGAAGGAAATGTTTGATATGAGGAGTCAATCAGTTCATGAGCATTTATTATGTGTCCACTATGTGCCAGATGCTGTGTTAAGCTTTAGGGCTAAAAAAAAGATGGGCAAGTAAAAAATCTTCTCAAGGGGCTCACAAGCTAATGGCGAGAAAAACTTGTACAAATGACAACATGTGGAGGAAATAAGATATTATTAAAAGAGAGAAAGCAGTACAATTAAGAAGGGTTGGGACATGTTTCTTGTAGAAGACAACATTTTTAGTTGAGTCTTGAAGGAAAGCAGAGAAATCAGGAAGCAGAGATGAAGAGGGAGAGCATTCTAGGCATAGAGGCAGCCCGAGAAAATGCCCGCATTTAAGAAATGGAGTATCTCATTTGTGGAATAGCAAAGAGGTCAATGTCACTGGATCAAAGAGAGTAAGATGGAAGAACAGTGGAAAGGACATTTCTGAGGGACGTATGAGAAAGAACGCTATCCACATCCAGAGAAAGAACTGTGGGAGTAGAAACACAGAAGAAAATCAACTGCTTGATCACAAGGGACAATGGAGATATGATTGGGGATGTAGACTCTAAACCAGTGATTCCCAAAGTGGGTGCTATCGACCCCTGGTGGGTGCTGCAGTGATCTAGGGAGGCAGTGATGGCCACAGGTGCATTTATCTTTCCTATTAATTGCTATTAAAATTAAAAAAAATAATTTTCAGGGGCTAAGTAATATTTTTTCTGGAAAGGGGGAGGTAGGCCAAAAAAGTTTGGGAACCACCACTCTAAATGATCACCCTCGTGCAAATATCAATAATATGGAAATAGGTCTTGATCAATGACACATGTAAAACCCAGTGGAATTGCGCATTGGCTATGGGAGGGGTTTGGGAGGAGAAGAGGGAAAGAACATAAATCTTGTAACCATGGAAAAATTTTCTTAATTAATCAATGAAATTCTTTTTGTAAAAAAGAACAATGGAAAGATAGGAGAGAGTAGGATATGAAGAACTTTGAATGATAAACAGAATTTTTTTTATTGGAACCTGGAATCAATAGGGTACTCCTAGAATTTATTGAGTATATGTTTGGGGTGTGTGTATGTGTGTGTGTGTGTGTGTATGTGTGTGTGTGTGTGTGTGTGTGTGTGTGTGTGTGTGTGTGTGTGTAAAAAGAAAGACAGAGACATAGAGAAAAAGACAAGAGACAGAGACAGATGGTTGAACCTGTAGTTTAGAAAAATCACTTTGGTGCCTGAAGGATGTTTTGGAATGGGAAGAGACCTGAGGCAGGCAGACTCATCCATAGGCTAAGGCTATAGCAATAGTTTAGACATATACCAGGGTGGTGATTGTCAGACAAGAGAAGGAGGCACATTTAAGAGATGTTTCAAAAGTGAAGTCAGTTGAATAGGGGCACAAGTTATGAACCTGAGGAACTGGGAAAATGTTGTCCTCTAAAGTAAAAGGAAAGGTAGAAATGAGAAAGATTTAGGAGAAAAATAATGAGTTTGACTTTGGACATGTGAAGTTTAAGATGCCTTGTCAACATCTAGTTCTAGATGTCTGAGAGGCAGTTGGAGATATGAATCTGAAGGTCAGCTGAGAGATTAGGATAGGATAAATAGATTTGAGAATTATCAGCATATAGATCCACGGTCGGCAACCTTTTTGGCTGTGAGAGCCATAAATGCCTGTGGAAGGAGGAGGATGGAGGCAGAAGGTGCTGGAATACAGGGCAGGGGCTGAAGGGCCCCCTGGGGCACATCCTGGGGCTCTGCCTGGACTGGCCTGTCGGGAGGTGGAGCCAGATATGGCTCGAGAGCCATATGTTGCTGACCCTTGATATAGATGATAATTAAATCCAAGAGAGGTAATGAGAATATCAAATGAAGTAGTATAGAGGGAGAAGAAAAAAGGGTTTAGGATAGAACCTAGTGGAACATCTAGAGTGAGAATGTATGACCTGAACAAGGATCCAACAAAAGAGACTGAGAAGGAATAAAGAGGAGATTGAGGAAGGAATAGTGATCTGAAAACCTAGAGAGAAGAGAGTGTCAAAGGGTGATCAACAGTGTCAAAGGATATAGAGAGATCAAGAAAAGTCAGGATTGAGAAAAGGCCTTTAGGTTTCGCAATTAAGAGATTGTTGGTAAATTTAGGAAGAGCAGTTTCAGTGGAATGATGAGGTCAGATGCCAGACTTTAAGGAGTTCAGAAGCAAATGGTAGCATAAAAAACAGAACTGCCTGGTATAGATGGCCTTTTAAACAATTTTGGCCACAAAGGGAAGGAGAAATACAGGATGATAGTTAGTAAGGATGGAAGGATCAAGTGAGGGGAGACATGGGGATATATGTAGGCAAAAGGAAAGGAACCAGTAGATAGAAGTTGAATATAGTTGATAAAGAGTGGGGATGACAAAGAGAGCAATCTTGTAGAAGATTAGGGATGCAATATAATAGTTTTTGCAGATAGAAAGAGATGGGCCTTGTTAAGGATTAAGGCCTTTTCTTTGTGTAAGAATGGTGAAGGAAGACAGTGGCAGAAGCTATCAAAGTGTTATGAGATGAGGAAGAGAAGAGAAGAGGGAACTGACTTCAAATTTTTTTTTCTGTAAAATATGAAGCAAGGTTTTTCACCTAAGGGGAAGTATTAAATCAAAATTGCTAAAAAATAAAAAGTTGACTGGGTGACTGAAGGCCAAAGAAGAAGTTTATCTGAGCCTTCTTGGTCTTTTGCCACTTAAGAAAATAAAGAGGAGATAAGACAAGAATTATCAAAGAGATTTTGTTTTAAGAAAAACTACTGTGTGAAAGAGAACAAGGCATAATAAGTAGAGAATTGATTTCACAATCAGGAAGACCTGGTAGCCTCTCCATGATTTAAGAAACCTCTAATACATATTGTAGAAGTTATCAACCTGAATTGGCAGAGGGAAAAGGGAATTCCTTTTAGTGATGAAATCACAGGCATGATCCCAAAAATAAACAGATAAAGATATAAACAAAAAGACAAGTAAGTAGGATAAACAGAAATAGCTCTGAATAGGCTAGGAGAGGATAACTACACCAGTTTTGTATTCATTAGATTATTTTTTACAATCAAAATTTTAGATATTAATTTGCACGAATCTGCAAAATGAAATAATAGCAAAAGTTCCAATATGAATTTACAAAGAATGGGTCATGCCATACTAACATATATATTTACATATATACATATATATGCACATACACATTATATATACATATATACACAATGTTAAAAGACTGGTAGATCATCGAATGTTGTAGCTATAGCTTGCCTATATTTCATCAAAGTGTTTAATACAGTCTCTAAATCTGACATAAGAAGAAGAATGTAATTTTTCTGACACTGTTTTAGGGGTGATAGATAAAAAGAATAGCAGTCTGCTCTTAAGGAGATAGATAGATAGATAGAAGATAATTGGAGATAATTTTAGAAGGAAGGTAGTAGTAATAGAAGAGCCTATGAAAGTCCTTCAGGAGAAGAAAGGATTTGAACTGTCTTCTGAAAGCCATAGGAGCAAAAAAGCAGAGAAAAATAGAGAGGGCATTCCAGGTATGGGAGATAGCTAATTAAAAGTTGTAGAATAAGGAGATTGATTGCCATTTGCCATGATAGAAAGTGCTATTGGATCAGTATATAGAGAGAAGCAAAATATAAGACTGAAAAAATAAGAATTTACGTTACAGTTTTAAAAAAACAAATTGCTACATTGTAAGAGATGTAATTATTCTATTGTCTACCACCCTAGTGATGTCACATGAGAAGTATTACATTCATTTAACATTTTAAGAACATTGCAAAACTAGAGCTTTCACAATAGGAAATCCCGACAAGATTGTTCCATATTAGGTTAAAGGAACTGAAGACATTTAGTGCGGAGGAGAGAAAAGGTGGGAGGTATCTGCTCAAAGGAGCTCTTCCTGTAGAAGAAATATTAGATTTGTTTATTTTTTCCACATGCAGGAGAAATGGGAGCAACAAATAGAAGTTGCAGAGGCAAAATTAAGATTGATGTAAATATATATATATATATATGTATATATATATATATATATTTATATTTTTTTTTACAAGAGTGATTCCAAAGTGGAATAAACTTCCTCAAGACGAAGTAGGTTGATCCCCACTAATGGTCTTCAAGGAAAAGATGGATTTGTGAAAATCACTAACTGAAATTCTTTGACATTATATAGGAAATATTTTGGGATTGGCTAGAGAAGCTTAGTTCCATCCTATAGGTTTTTAAGTATATTATCAAGTGTTATATTGAATCTCTGGGAGTTTGAAGTTCACTCAATGATTGACAGATAAGTCAGTTGGATAGAATGTTCCCAGAGAGGCATGAGGACTCAGGAGAGGGCAGTTGAGAACCCTGAGAGAGGTTCTTGGGTCTTTTACCTGTCCCTGAGGCTAGAGATCAGTGTGGATACTGACAGGCGAGAACAATGAGTCTAATCTAATAAAATGAAGTGAAATCAGAAAAAATGTAAATACTTAAGTATGATTCAAGAAATCAGCTTCATATATGAGCTTCAAACATAAGAGAGGTATAGTTAGGAGTTTATGTGAAAAAACTTGGGAATTTGTGTAAATTGAAAGCTCAATATGAGTGTCAGAAAAAATTTATATATATATATATTTTGTATATATAATATGGGATTACATATGTATGTATATATATGTATGTATATATATATATGTATTATTTTTTCCCTGACACTACTACATTGAAAGAAATAACTTTTAGAAATAGAGAGATCTGAACCATTTTTACTCTGATCTGGTCAATTGGTTTCCAAAGCTTATTTGGGAAGGGAGTCACGCAGTCAGATTACCAATGTTACCTCAGCTGAAGAGCCCAATAATTAATATTAATTAACCCCAGCTGGGTCCTGAAGGGATAAACCATTTTGACCTAAAGGATCCTGCCTGGGCAACTGTTATAAAGGAGAAGTGCCATCTTATCATCTCTCTGTATTACAACTTCATATACATCAAAAGATAGTAGTGACCTCCTATAATATAACACAAGTCAGTTAGGAACACACACAATGGAGAGACAGATCACAACCTGAAAAAGAATAACTTGGTTGGGAATGGGAGAGGGAGAAAAAGACTTATCCTTTCCTGTAATTAGACTTGGTAAATTTCTAAAAGTTGGAAGATTTTAGACTTCCCACGAGAGTATCCTTGGAACAATAGTGTCTGGCAGTAGTGGCCTGGACACAAAAAAGCTAGACAAACTAAGAAATAGCAGCTTCAAGGTTCTTCAAGGAGCCCAGGAGAAAGTCACACAATGCCCAAGTAAAACTCCTTAAAAATTGCATAAATGGAAGAAAAGATCGTCCAACAATTAGAAGCTATTTGCCACATGTGAAAAATTGATCATGTGCCTACTTTACTCTGTAGGCACTTTTGGGACAGTGTGATTCTGGTTCTGGAGGATGTTTTGCCAGTTGTTTCTATACAACTTTAGTAAATGTCTGTTTCTAATAACTAATTAACTCTACCTGGTTAATTTCTATCAACTGGCAATCAATGGTTTAAGCACACTGATGGTGTCTTGATAATGTTAGTATAGGTTTACAACTTAGCCCTTCCATGGTTGCCTTATCCTTGAGAGAATGAGATGTAGTTGATCTAGATCAGATTTACTACTGTTAATGGGAGTGGGGAAGTGTAATAACCGAGTATGCACAACATGAAAATAATAGTAGCTTACACTTTTAAAGGACTTAAAGATTTGCAAAATGCTTTTTTTTTTAAATAGTATTTTATTTATTCCCCACAACCCTCTGAGGCAAGATGCTATTATTATTCCCATTTTTCTTAAGAAGAAACTGATACCTAAAGATTAAATAACTTTGTAAGGGTTTCAGAGCTAATAAGTATCAGAGAATGCATACACACTTAAGGTTTCCTGACTGTAAAGACTAGTAGCTCAATCCATTATATCAAGCTGTTGAGTTATTAAGGGAGTAGTGTCATTGTCTAATATAAGCTAAGGAATTTGCCAGGAATATTTAACTAAGAAAATCACTGTTATTAGCTGTAAATAAGGAGAAATTTAGAAACATCTAATTCTCACCTTTTCTACTAGATGAAAGAAGAGGAAGAGGAAGAGGAACAGAAAAACAACAACAAAACCACAAAACTTGCAAGAGGAGAAGAACAAGAATAGGAAAAAGAAAAAGAATGAAGAGGGGAAGATGGAAATGATGATGATGGTAGAGGATTTGGGATTTGGTGAAATTTCAGTTGGTTCTAAATCCTACACTATTTTGTGAAAAATTTGATTAATGACAATTTGGATGTACTTTCTATTTATGACAAAACACTTCAGTCTAAATGGGAATGATTATATGTTGTTTTTGAATTCTCATTTTTGACATTTTTATTTCTTTTGTTATCGTTCTAAGTTAGAAGTATCAAAGGTATAAGTATTATTGTCAGTAGATAAATCTTATCTAGAATGAACACAGTGAGTGATGGAAGTGTACATGATTTGCTTACAGTTTGGTTAGCTGTGCAATTAATCCTACTAATGTGACCTTTTTGTTTATGATTAATTTGTCATCTACTTTTGTTGTTTCTTAGAGAAAAAAGCATTTAAAATTTGGTGAGAATATGAAAATATGCCTTGCATGATTGCAAATGTATAATCAAGATCAAATTATATACTATCTCAGTAAGAGGTGAGGAGAGGGAGGGAGGGAAGGAGAGAATTTGGAACTCAAAAGTTTAGAAAATATGTTAAAAATTATTACATGTAATTGGAAAAATATTCAAAATTGTTGTCTACATTCAAAATTCAAATTCAAAATATATAAATTGTTGAGAGATTAGACATTTTTAATGGGAGGGAGGAGTAAAGTTGAAAAATAAATGTTCCAGGACCCAGGATTCAAACACAAAGAGAAGCATAAGTATATGTTCTGACATAGAAAGATGGAATGAGATGCAAGCCTGTATAACAGTTAATATCACTGAGGAGAAGGAAAATGCTATAACCTTTATATCTCAACTGTTACAAGATTCAGAAGTGATCCACTCCCCTCCAAAAACTCTGGTCTTGTTTGAACAGAATCTCTCATTTGCCCTAGGTAAGACTTGATTGACCTAATATGAATATAATCTTTTACTGCAAGGGAGGTGAGGGAGAGCAGAGCCTTATCTAGGCAAATAATAGAAGCCTCAATGATACCCAGCTGCATTGGCAGAAATAATTCACCTCACAGGAGTGAGCACTTTACTCCCAGGGAGTGACTTTTACTTGCTGTAGGATTGTTTCCAAGGGCAGTTGTTAGTAATTCCCAATGGTAGGAATGGTAGGAATTAGCAGGAAAACCCTGACTAGATTGCTATTAAAGCATTCAAATTAAGGCGGGGTCAGGAAGGATCAGAAATGTGTATTGCCTCCCTTTTAAGCCACCCTGTATCCTTCCAATAACCCTTGGAGGGCATCCAGTACCATTATTTCCTCCTTAGACATTACATGGCAATGGCACAGAATATTAAGTGCTGTAAGTCACCCAGAAAATGAAGATTTGTTGGATTTGGGACTCAGGGTCATGACTGTGGAGACAGTATTAGAGGACCTAGAACTATACTTAATCAATACTTCACTTCAAAATATTTATTGCTCTCCAGGAATTCAATCTCATTGAAGAGATAACACATACCCATATAACAAAATGACTAAAAATATTTAATTCATAATATCGTAGATTTCAAATTTCAAAGGGCTTCTGAGGTCATCTCTCTGAGTCTTTTAATTTTATAGATGAGGAAACTGAGACTCAGAGAAATTAGGTGATGTGCCCAGTCACACTGGTAATAAGTTTCAGAAAGAGGTGTTGAACCCAAATTATCAGATTTCAAATCCATCATCTCCCCTTGAACCACCAAAGTTATAAAGGAAATGCCAGAGAAGTTACACAGTTCTGTCCTATGTGAAGT
>NC_058130.1:503507241-503565212 GCF_016433145.1 Gracilinanus agilis
ATATATATGTGTGTGTGTGTGTGTGTGTGTGTAAAGAGACAGATAGTATTTCATTGATGTCCCTAAGCCTTCAGAGTCCTTCCTCTCTTCAACTGGAGAAAGTAGAGGGTGAATATCAGAGAGTGCCTACCATGTTCTTTTAAGGGGGTGACTCTGTGCAGCCATCTTTTCATTTCCTATAAGGCTTCATGACTTCATTGTGCCCCTCTTTTCAATTTCTTTTTATATGTTGTATATATATTTATACATGTGTGTATGTATGCACATATACATGGAATCTGTGCCAAGTACCATGTTAGACGTTGGGAATGCAAAGATAGGTAGGCTATGGACCCTATTCTCAAGGAGTTTGCATTCTAATACTAGGCATAATACATGTATATTTGTAGCCAAAAATAAAGGCAGGTGAAATAAATAAATAAAGAAAGATTCAAGTAAGGAACTATAAAGATTTTGAGAAATGTGGTATCAGTTTCATTATTTAGGGAGAGGGACGGGAAAAGGGATATTCACTAAGGAAGTCCTGATTTGGGGGCTATCTCATCCAGAACTTAAAGGAAAGAAGGAAACTTAACAAATGAGTCAAGAGTATGTTTTAGGTATTAGAGATTGCCACTGATTTTAGAAGAAAACAAAGATGGATGAGTTTGAGTGATAGGAAAGAAGATTTCACCTTGTTACAAGGCAGACTTTTATAAAAATTAGCTTTCCAGAAGTCTAAAATTGGACTTCTCATAAGATAATAAGTTCTCCATTACTGGAAGTGTTCACAAAAGACTGGAAGGCCATAAGTAAAGTATATTATAAAAGGGCTTTTTGAGTTGTGAAGGATGGTAGCCTAATGACCATTCCAATCAATTTAGTTCAGCGATGGGCAAACTTTTTAAAGAGGGGGCCAAAGGAAAGGAAATGCTCATCTGTCAGTCTGTTTCAAAGGCAACTCTTTCGAAGTTTCATTGTATTGTATCCTACTCATTGTATTCATCAGATTAGGAATAATGACTCCCAGCCAATAGAACATTTCAGGGGGTCACATCTGGCCTGTGGGCCGTAGTTTGCCCATCACTGATTTAGTTAGTTAGCCTAAGTTAATTCCAACTCTAAAATTTGAAATGTGCTTCCACCTCAATCCCTTACTGTACTACCTAGAGGTTAAATTCAAAGGAGTTTTATAAAATATGCACTTTCTTCAGTCTCTGAAGGCCACTGGATTATGCTTATTCCATTGAATATAAAAATGAAATAGATGACTCTTTGTAATATAGTCAGTGCCTCTCCCCAGTACTCTTTGAGAGTAGATACCCTGTCTTTTTTCCCCAAAACTTAATACAATGGTCCATACAAAGCAAGGCTCAAGAAATATTTGCTGAAATGTAGAATTATATAAGAAAATTCACTAAATTTTGTAGTCAGTTGGAATCAGTTTGAATAATTGAAAAATTATTTTTTTCTTTGAATCATTTACCCATAGTAGGAATTTAAGAAATATTTTTGTTATTATTGATAGAATTAGCCATAGAAATAGCTACTTCTAGTGCCACTGCCTACCTTAGAGTAAGCATCTCTCTTCATTTCTAATAGAACTGGCACTCTAGGTGTCAGATGGAATGGAGGAAGGGGGCTGACCTTCTAAGGAACTTCTCAGTTTTTTCATTTCCTTAACCCAACTTTTCAATCTTGTTGGCACTTATACAAAATTGCTAATGATATTTGAGGTAACTAGATGGCATAATTAGCAGAGAGTTGAACTGGGAGTCAGGAAAACCTTAGTACAAATTCTGTGATAGACACTAACTGTGTGACCCTAGGTAAATTACTTAATCTTCCTTAGACTCAGTTCCTTATTTATAAAAATGGGAATAAAAATAGAATTAGAAAGAATAGAATAACAGAATTGTTATGAATATCAATTCATATAACACATATTAAGCACTTTGCACACCTTAAAGTGTTATATAAATGTTACTTATTGTTGTTATTATTCTTGGTCTTCCTAAACTTTTTGTCTAACTCCCTAAAGTTTTATATTAATTTCCTAAGTGTTCACAATTGCCTTTAAAAACAGAGACTTTATTTCTACCAAAGTCATTTAATGATGCTGACTCAAAAATTCAGTGTAAATCCTTAAATAGTTCTATGATCTCAAAGATTTGGAAGTTTCTCCCCAAATGATGCAAATATCAACTCATTTGACAGGAGTGCCATCATATAGGATTTATATGATGTTAATGTTACTTGATAGAAAAATCTTTTAAAGATCCATTTAAACTTGCAGCTTAAGTCATTTGGATTCCAATTGGAGTTATTCCAGCTCCAGGCCTTTCCATTTGATATTTACACCAACCATGGCCCCTTTGATCCCTCTAAATTGTTAGTTCACCTTAGGAAGTTGTAGCAATGACTCCTCATTTTCTGTGTGGCTCATTAACTAGCCATATGGACAGGGAAAATAAGTTGAAAAGAGGAACTGATTCCCAGAGAGCTGACCTTAAACACTTTGACTCATTTGCCTAATGAGAGGTAAAGTAAGAGTCTCCCAGAACAAAAATTCCTAACTGGTCACTGAAGTATCCCCAAACTAAGACATAGACCTGAATTCTTTGCTAAGGTCATGGTAGTGTTTCTGTGTATGGATTTCAATTTAGAAGCTATTAACAGATTTGGAGAAAAGAGTAGGGAAAGAATAGAGAGAGAAGACAATAATAGCTATAAATTAACAAGTCACCTAGCACTTACAAACTATGTAAAATAAACATTATTCGTTAATTATTCTCTATTTTTATATATTTGAAACCTCAAAGTATTCTCTTTTGGCTGGAATGAGAGTCACTGTAGTATAGGGAAGGGGTGAATATTGGACTTGTTAGAAAGAGTTGGTTTAAATATTGCCTCAGGTACTTCATAGCTTTGTGACTCTTGGAAAGTCATTTAATTGCTCTGTCTTGGTTTCTGCATATCTAAATTGAAGAGGTTGGGCTTCATGGCTTCTAAGGGTCCTTTTAGCTCTATACCTATTATATACAGCTATTATATATAGCTCTATACCTATTAACTCAACACAAAGCAGTTATGAAATGATACCAATTAGAATATGAATGCAAACTTTCAGTTATAAATATCCAACTTTTGAACATACCATGTTTAATAACTCTTCATTACAGATGCTTTCCCTTCCATTGACTATATTAAATTCTTTTCTCTACTACAGACAGCAACCAAACTGTTTCAGATGTCCACTGCCATCTGGTTGGTTGTTGCTTTTTGTACTGGAAGAAGATCTAAATAATATCACTGGAAGTCTTTTTATTCATGCATGTATTGTATTTAAGTGAGGCAGAATTGCACAGTCATTGGCCTTAATCTCTCTTCCAGAGTTATTGAAATCCAGTGGCAACAGTGGAATTGTGTGTTGGCTAAGTGGGGTTCAGGGGGTTTGGAGGAGAGGGAAAGAACATGAAACATGAAACTATGGGAAAATATTCAAAATAAAAGTTTCTAAAAACAAATAAGAAATAAATCCAGTGACAAAAGAAAAACAAAAACAAACAAACAAACAAAAAGAAATCCAGTGGTAAGAGTCAGGGTGACTCAGGATGCAGTGAATGACCTTGGCATCTTTAATCTCTGACCAAGCTCTAATAGCTCCACAGCACCAAATTCTATAAGAGTATCTCATTTCTCTGCCATTTACTTGGGTCCTTATGTACTGTGTTGTTAGGGGTTTTCTCAAAGCTTCAGCATGCCACATAGGGACTTCAGGGAATTTCCATTCATGTGAGATTTAGGACTCTCAGTTGACCTGAGCTATCTTACACTCAATGTGAGAGTTCCTTCACCCTGTATTGTCTCATATATATTCTCCAAGGTATATCTTCTCTAGTTTTGCCTTTGTTACTGATTTGGATAAATAGGTTTTCTTTGATAATGATTATGTGTGTTCATTGTGGATCTGGTATTTGGAGGGAAAGGGATAAAGCCTCAGATATAGAACTTGGGGTCCTTCTTTCCCTCTAAATATTGAAATAGCTATCAGAAGCTAGTTTGAACCTGAAACTCTAATCCCTTAGATTAATAATATTTAAGGAAGCATATATATGTGTGTGTATACATTTGTATACACACACATATATATTGGGTAAGATCTAGAACTCTCTCAGTTGAGTTGAGCTACATATCTAAACTATATATAACTTTAATCTGATTCCCCTCCTCTGTTAGGAGAGCAGAGTGAAAACCTCTGGCTTCTGTCCCACTACTTCCTCTTCTGAAAAGGAATAAAGACTACTGTGGACCAGGGCAGAGAGAAAAGAGACCAGAGATGTCTATTCTGCCTCCCTTTGAGTCACACAAAGACATCTCCAAGCCACTCGTAGGGGTCGGCCTTCACATTAGCTTTTATTAAAGAATATTTGCTTCATATAAACACTCCCCTTCCCTCCACAGAAATTTAGCCCATACTTTTCTTTGAACCACCTTGGACTTTGGAGAAGTAGGTTCAAAACTTAGCTTAGTTTCAAAACAGCATTGATCCCACCAAGTTTATATCCAAAATGCTCCAAGATTGCCAGGCAAACTGGCATGTTGGTTACAGCTGGGCTGTGGTCCCAAAGATGACTCTTAAAGATTGCTCTTTGCTTCTTAGATCTTTGATACTGCTCTGGCTATAAAACCTGAACTCTGGGATGAAGGGATGCAGAGGATTCCTCTGGGACTTTTGAATGCACAAAGTCTTAGGCTCCATTTACTTCACTGGTTGCCTAGGTCCCCAAAAGAGCAGCAGTGAAGCCAAGTAGTAGTAGCTGAAGTTGATAGTGTGATGATTAAAAATTCTGAGACTGGGTTCTGGTGAAGAAAATCAATATCTTTATCAGGCAACAGTCAATAAATTCATTGATCAATGTTCTCTTTTGGTGACCAAAGACCCAGAAAGAAAGCCTTTTGGATCACTAAACACAATTTTGGTAGCTCCTTATTCAGCCCTCCCCTAGAAGTTCCAAGATATCTGGTGAATGGTCAGTGAGGAAATGGTACATCGTACCCTCTGCTAGGAACAAAGGCATGAATAAAAGGACAAAAAACATGAGCCTCAATTCAAAATCCAGAAATAGAAATAATTAAATATCTTAGAAATAAAATCTTCTTTATAGGCTCTTGGAATGTCCCAGCAGAGAGTCAAAGAGCATCTCCTTCAACATGAGGTTAGCTCACCAGAATCAGTAACAGAATGTCCCTATCTGTTTCATAGTGCAACATTTTGAGCCCCTTCTCTTGAGAGTCATCATGATTCTTCCAGAAGCAATTCCTTAGACTCCTCTAGGTGGAGAGATGCCATCTTCTCCCAAGCATCTGTTACTATTGAGATGGCATCTTAGAAATTCTTGGTATGCATCAGACCCCCATTACATTACACATATTAATCACTGACACTAAATCCAGAAGTCCTTAAAATTGCCTTGAGGTCTTCTTTAAAAACCTCATAGATTAACCAATCGATAAGTGTTTATTAAATACCTATCATGTGCAGGTCCCTGTGCTCAATGCTGGGAATATAAAGACCAAAATGAAACCATCTTTTCATTCAAGGAAATTACATTCTATGACAAGAAACTATATATATATATATATATATTAATATGCACATATTAATATATATATATAATTGCAAACAACACATATAAAAATAAATACAAGATAATTCCAGGAAAGTCAGTACTAGGAGCTGGGAGTGTGGGGAAAGGAAGAAATCAGGAAAGGATCCTGAAAAAATTGGTTTTTGAGTGAATCTGTAAGGGAAGCAAGGGATTCTAAGAGCAGAAAAGAGTAGATGATTTCCAGGAATGGAAGACAGGAATGGAAGACCTTGATTGGAGATGAAAGTTGGAGAATATCCTATGTAAGAGATGATTAATTTAACTTTATCCAAGAGTAAGAGGAGAATATTTCTAATAGGACTGGTAATAGGCCAGGAAAGGTATGTTCAGGCTAGACTGTGAGGTTTTTAAATGCTAGTAAGAGAAACTCCATTTAATTCATTAATCTTCTTATAATTAAATTGCTTTTTCCTAAAGCAACGACATTTAAGATAAATATAAAACAATTTTTCATTTAACTATATTATGTCATCTAGTAGAAATCTAACTGGAGTTAGAGTCAGAGGACCCTAGTAAAACTCACTGTGGCTACTTGTTATCCAGGTGAACCCAAGATTTTATTTCAGTTTCCCTAGCTGAAATGAATAATGAGTTTGGACTCTGTCCTGGGTCCCATTCCCTTCATATCTCTACATTCCTTGGGAATTTCTTGCAG
Source organism: Gracilinanus agilis (assembly GCF_016433145.1). Lineage (NCBI taxonomy): Eukaryota > Metazoa > Chordata > Mammalia > Didelphimorphia > Didelphidae > Gracilinanus > Gracilinanus agilis. The sequence goes on from NC_058130.1 coordinate 503,513,548, forward strand.
GCCTCTGAGTTTAATTATTGTCAGAGGATAGATGACTGATAGATCTATCCATCCAATCCTGATCTCTTTCATCAATAGTCTGTGGATACCTTAAGTTGCCTTCTTGACCATGATGTGCCCAAAATAGAACTCCTCATCTTTGCTCCTAAATCTGTCCCAAGTGCAGGCTTTCTTGTTTCAGCTGAAGGCAGTTATTAGTCACCCAGGCAACAAATATTTCATTAAGAACTTACATCTTTCTAGTCACCCAGGTTTGCAATATTGAAATCATTTTTGACTCTTCCATCTCCCTCACCCCATGTGTCTCATCAGTTGCCAAGTTTTGTTGATTCTATTTCCAAAATATCACAGAATCATGGAATTTGAGAGTTGGAAGGGATTTCAAAGGCCACTTAGTCCAATCCATTCATGAATCTCCACCATAATATACCTAACAAGTGGTCATTCATCCTCAACTTAAAGCCTTCCAAGGAGGAAAGACTCATGACCTACAGAAGCAACACACCATTTTGAACATCTGTAACTGTTGGGAAGTTGTCCTGATACCATGCCTAAATGATTAAAGTCCATCAGTACTATGTTTCTGTGTCAGGCTTGTGATTTGTTGCCTAAAACCCTTATATATTTCCTCTTTCTGGCTGAGTGGCCAACTCAATATATCAGATTCAGTCAGATGTCCCATTTGTTGTCTTCTCTCTACTTAATGAACCAGTTCCTTTTATCAGAGCCTTACCCTCCATATTTCTTCACATATCTTATTGAAATTGCCTCTTAAATGGTCCATTTCCAGTCTCTTGCCATCTAATCAATGTATGACCTGACCATGTCACTCTACTTCTCAAAAACAAAAACAACAAAAAAACTTCTTCTGTGACTCTGTCACCTATAGGACAGAAGGCAAATTCTTCCTTCTTTCATTTAATGTCCTTCAATTTATCTTTCCTAGCTTTTCACTTATTGCTCCCATTCACATATTTAACTTGGTAGTGAGAGTACTCTGAACTATTTATGGGACTCAAAATTGCATCTTTCTTCTTTGCCTTTGCCATATCTATTCTCCCTAATGGAAATGTGTGTCCTTGTCACCTTTACTCTTTGGATCCTTACCTTGCTTTAAAGCAGTGATTCCCAAAGAGGGCGCTATCGACCCCTGGTGAGTGCTACAGGATCCAGGAGGGTGGTGATGGCCACAGGTGCATTTATCTTCCCTATAAATTGCTATTAAAATTAAAAAAAATAATTTCCAGGGAGCTAAGTAGTATTTTTTTCTGGAAAAGGGGTAGTAAGCCAAAAAAGTTTGGGAACCACTGCTTTAAAGCTTTGCTTGGCTATTACTTAGAAAATCTTTTCTGATGTTCCCAGTGCTAATTATGCCCATTCTTAAATTACCTCACATCTGTTTATCTAATCATTTCTCCTCTCAATTCAAGTATAATGCAAACTCCTTGAGAAAAGGTCTTCTTTTATTTTTGTTCTTGTATTTCCAGAGTCCAGCACAGTGCCTTGTATATAGTAAATGCTTAATAAATGTTTATTAAATTGAATGCCACAGATCCCCAAGGCCCATTTTAGTTTTAACTCCTACCATTCTGTTACTTTTTTGCCTTGTACTTACTAGAATTTTTGTCACAGCAAATATACAGTATTTAAACTATTTTGTGGGCTAAATAAGCTTTTGAGAGCTATCCTGGGAAATTAACTGACATTTTTAACATTGTTTTCTATGGGAAAGGGCATTCTGAAGTACCAATATCTGACTTACAAATGAACTTTTGGAACATGGACCATTTGCAAATTTCTGATATTCTATATAATCTCAGGCAAAAAAGAAAGATAAATCTTTGACTTTGAATAGTAATTTTGATTGGTTGTAAAGCAGTAATTCCTAATCTTGATTTGGGAACATCATTCTATGTCTTGACCTCTCTAAAGGAATGATTCGAAATCCTAAGAATGAAAAATTAAATATAAACATGTTGTATCCATTTGAAGAGAAGGGGGGTATTCTCACAAAATCAAAGAAATAATATTTGGATTTTATGATCCTGAGGTTTATATGAGAGAGAGAGACAGAGAGACAAAGAGAAAGAGAGATGGGGGAAGAGAGAGAAATTGAGAGAGAGAGAGAGAGAGAGAGAGAGAGAGAGAGAGAGAGAGAGAGNAGAGAGAAATAGAGAGAGAGAGAGAGAGAGAGAGAGAGAGAGAGAGAGAGAGAGAGATCAGGAAACTCAGAACCCATCTGCAGCGTAACCATAGGCAACTGCACAGACTCATGGGGAGCTTTAAAGCTACTGACACAAGTGCCTTTGGGGTCTGCCAGGGAGCCAGATGCTGGTGCTGAGTGAATTTTTCCCACACTTTGGTGATCTCAAGTCCAGAATTTCTGCTCTTAACATGACTTCCTACTTTCCTGGGGGTCCAGTGATTGGGAATTAGAGGGAAAGAAAGGGGGAGAGAGAGGGGTAGAGAGAGAGAGGGAGGAAGGGAAAGAGAGAAAGAGATAGAGAGAGAGAGGTTGAGAGAGATCATAGAATTTCTACCCCAAAATTTTGTGGTTTGAGGGGAAAAGGGCATAATTCTCAATTCTCAAATATATATATATAAAACACAAAGGCATAGTTACTATCAAGCTCTTAGTATATCAGATTCGGTCACACTGAGTTCATGGTCAAATCATTTCCCCACACACATACTGATGATGTACAATCTTTTTCATTGTAATATGAAAAGACTATTAAGAGGCCATTATTTTGACCTCAGTCATTCATTTAATAAACATTGATTATATGGTATGCTTTAGATACATTGAAGTTATTATATTGGGATTCAAATATGTAAGAGGGAATATAAGACAATTAGATTATAAACTCTTTGAGGACAATACTGTACTATTTTCTTATTTATATTTTCAATGCTTAGCACAGTTCCTTGCCCATGTGCTTTATAAGTGGCTTTTAAATTAAAGTGATTAAGATATGCATAGAAATCACTGCATTACAAAGCCATATATAATAGCATTGGGCTGTATAATGTACCCTATGAATGGATGTGAGCAGCTTAATGGTTTTAGGCCATGCAAAAATAACAACAACAAAAACCCTGTCCACATCTATCATGCTATACTAATATATGCATGCATGCACATAAACATGTGTGTACAATATGTTTTTAATTATATGTACACCTATAGACCATACAATTATATGTACATGTACAAATATGTCCAAAAGAAGAGGCCATCGATTCATTGTTGCCATATATTTTAAAATTTCAGGATGCGTAAGTTCAAGTTTCAGGCATCTCTCTTTGAACATTATTTAAAGATAGAGAATTTCCAGTTCCAGGTAAGCAAGTCATCTTTCTAACAGGAGATTCCTAATGAGACTTAGGAATTCACCCACAAGACTCATTTTTTCAAACCTTTGCATGCTCTCATTTCTGCAATTCTGTGGAAAACACATCATTTCTCATGAAAAAGGACATACCACACACACACACACCCCAAGAGCCACCGGAGGGATCTACGGATGTTCAATAAAGTGGTGTCCTCAAGTTGTTTCAGTGAACGCTGAAAAGTGCCAGTATACACTTCAACCTGGAGGTGACTGTCTGTGGATTAGATAGAAGTGTGTGTGTGTGTGTGTGTGTGTGTGTGTTTTATTTCCTCCCCCACCAGATTAGAGGGTATAAAAGCAGTCACCTGTCAACCCAATCCAGCAATGAAATTCAGCAGCCCATTGTCCCAATCACTGCTTTCAATCACTCTAAACGGTCTCCAGAGACAATCATTATTATAGGACATGTTCCTAAGAGTAGATAAATGGAAGTCAGGCTGCCAGCCTGCATAGGGAAAGATGGACAGTCTTGGCCCAAAATATGAAGGGGCCTGGAGCTTTATTGACATTTACATCAAAAATAGTTAGCAATGAAAGCAGCTGTTGTGGAGAGCTTTACCCACAACGTGTTTGGAATATGCTGCGAATTGAAATACAGACCTCCTGACAAGCAATTTACCTTCTGTCAGTCTCCATGTGCTTGCAGCATTACTGGGTACTTGCTGTGATGGCCCACTTAAAGCTGCACATGTGTACAGTTTGGATGAAAGATTAACTACAATTTGAGGCAGGAAGTAACGAATTGTGGAGTGTCATTCGTAATGGCCTACGTTGTCATCTGCAGGGTGACACCACAGCAAGAAGGTGCCTCTGTTGTGACTAGCTTATAGAATCAGATGCCATTCATTCTAATGAAGAGCTGACTACCATTCTAATAAGCAGAGTGCAGACAGCTCCGGATTATAAGCATTAATCTGCCTTGTTTGTTGACATTAAAGTGATGACTAAAATGCCATTATGCAGGAAAATCTTTCAGAAGCTATTAAATAGGGGCAGTCTCAATGCAGAGTATTCCAGCCCAGAACAAAGGATGTGCCAGGAGTTAATTTCCAGCCTTACCGTTGTCATTTGATGCTGTATATTGATTTTTCTCTCCTTTAAAAAAATGTGTACAACATGAAAGTTTTTGTTGCTTTATGAATAAGCCACCTCTTTCTCTGGCTAAGCACAAATGAGGATCCCCATCTTGAGCGTGCGAAATTCCAAGTCACGTTCTATTTAGAGCTTTTGGACAGAAGGACATGGCCTTAGTTAAGAAATAACAAGAGTAGAAATATTGGATCATTTCAAAAATATGTCAACTTAAAATGTCTGGATGTGGCTTTTATTTAAGATTGTTTAAATGAAACAACTGAGGGATTTTGGGGGAGGGCCCACTCTGACCCTAAAGTTGGTCATTTTCAGAGAGACCAGCTGCCTGAGAATAGAAGGTCATCACTGACAGACAACTGCCAAAACTTGTTTTTCTATAGAAATAAATTTTTTTAATGATCTGATGATTTTTTTTAAAAAAATCACTAGCAAATGAAATTGAACTTGCAGATACATTTTTGAAAGACAAATAGTTTCAGAAATGGTTCTTTGATAAGTATTAAGAACGACCCAGCAACCAACACTTGTTTCTCCTCATTTTATTATTATTATTATTATTAATTAAAGGACTATAGGACCATTTCAGAGGATCAGAGTCAAAAGGGAACCTTTGTTGGAATCTTCTCATTTTATAGATAAGAAAACCAAGGCACAGGGAGACTGACTTGCCCAAGGTATTTAGCTACTAATAGTCTTGGGAAAGATTTCAAACTAGGTTCTCTCACTTCAGAATCACTGACCTCAAGATCAACTTTCTATCTGCAGTGTTCTCTACAACATCATGTGCCACTCAAAATAAGAAAATATGGGGAAAATGTTTTGCTAACCTTTGTAATAGTTAAAATGTAATTATGAAGCTCTTAGTAGCTTTAATAGCTTTATTACATCCAAGTAGTGATAGTAAAGAGAGAGAAATATAGGAAAGACTTGCAACCAAGATAGATTGAAGCTCACCATGACATGGTTCCTTCAGGTTCCAAGCTCTGGAGCCAGAAAAGAGCAAACAGTCTCCTGGTCACACCTTGTAAGCCTTTTTCTCCACCCACTAGCTCTCCCACATCACAGCTCAGGAACCAATCATAGTTCCTTAATTTGCCTGGCACCACCCAGGAGGGTGGTACCTATGGGATCAGTTTCCTGTCTTGTTGGTTTCAACTTCCTTTTTCTGAGGTTTGTCTATACTTGCACATCTTAGTGGTAAATGACTTCCAGGAGGTCACTGATTGATGATGTCAAACAAAGCAACATAATGGTGAGAGAAATTCCTTTCCTATAGCTTAAAGACACACACACACACACACACACACATATATACATATATATATATATATACATATATATATGCCAAATTCAACTATTATTTTTGCTGCTGCTACTGCTACTGCTGCTATTGCTGCTACACTGCTGCTACTACTACTATTACCACTATTACTACTATTTCTACTAGTACAAGTACTACTGCTGCTGTTGGTGCTACACTGCTGCTGCTGCTACTACTACTACCACTGATGATGATAATGATGGTTATGGGGGATGGAGTTGATGATACTTAAATTTAGAAGGACTGAAAAGCTAGTGATTCTCTATTTTGAAATAAAACAATTTACCATGGGAATCCTGGAACACAAACTTACCACATTTATCTCGCCAATTTTAAAAAGAGAAGAATGGTTGTTAGCCATTATTTTAGAGTAATTCTTAAACTTTTGTGTGTCTCATGGACTACTGGGAAGCATCTAGGGCCAGCTCTCTAGTCACTAGATCACCTAGATCTAAGTTCAAATTGTGTCTCAGACACTTACTAACTGAGTGATCCTGGGCAAGTCCCTTAATCTCCTTCACCAGGACTACAAAATAGAAACATACATCCCAGTGTTTCCCCAAGGATCAAATGAGATATTTGTAAATCTCTCAACACAGTATACATAGTGGGTACTTCATAAATACTTGTTCCCCTTCTCCTCCTCCTCCTAGGGCAGACTGATGGAACCTTTGCACCCCTTCTTAAAAAAATGCTCTTAAGTGCATGGAATAAATACATAGGATTAGGAAGAAAAGCATATACATTCAGATTCTGTTGTCAAATTATTCATTTTAAAACAAGTTCTCAAATCCCAGGTGAAGAGTCCCTATCTTGGGAAGATGTTGTAGAGATGACCTGAATGGATAGCTAAACACATATTCCTGGAATTCGGTGTCACATAAATGTTAATAACCCCAGCAGCTCAGTTAAGCATTTATTTCAAGGAATGTAAAAGCCAAGGCTTCTTCTTTTTTGATTGGCTCTCTGTTTTTTGGCAGTTAGTGCTGGCTCAGCATGGAAAATTTATGTGAGGTGAGTTCAAACCACAGTGTGTGTATATCAAAGCACAGAAGATCCTGCCGCTTGACTTTTGCTTCCAATGAAACTGACTTAATTGAGTCTTTTAGTGTCTTTGTGCCAACAAATAACTGAAGGAAATCACCTGCAGATGTCTAGCTGCTGGCAGAGCCATGCTTTAGGGCAGCCATGCAAATGAGCATGTGCTGAGAGCCTAGAAGAAGGAGGGTGGCAAATCTAAGAGATACTGATTATGAACTTTTTTCTGTTGCCTTTGGGATATATTTTTTCTGAATCATTTAATAAAAATAAAAATAATTCTGAATAATATAATAATAATTACAGTGATAATTATGATGAAGATGAAGAAAGGAGGAAGAAAGAGTAGAGGAGAAGAAAAACTCTATTTAGAGCAAATAACACCTATGCCATAACAGCCAATAGATACTTTTGGCAAAGTCAAATTGAACATGGATCTAGAAGATATCCAAACAAAAACATATCCAATGTTAAGGAAACAAAGTCATCATTACCTTAAGGACGCTATAGAAAATTAACATTTGCTCAGCAAAAAAGAGGAAGAAAATTGATAGATACTCTCAGACCTCAAAATTAAAAACTTATAGAAATTCTTTGTAAGAAGCAGATCTAATTTGCTGAGTGAAGTGGTAGTAAAGCTGACAATTATCGTATGTCCATGGATTTGCTAAATGTAACCAAAGGAGATTAAACAGAGCTTATGAAATGGCCATAATACAAGAAATGAATTAAAAGACACTCAGTGGGTAACATCCTCATGAGCTCGACCAACAGTGTATTAACAAAGAAATGTCAAATATATGCCTGGGTCATTTAGATTTGTTTCTAGAGATAGATGAATTTATGATGGCAATCTGGGACAAGTCATTGCTATCAGAAATTATAGAAGTGTTTTCCTTAAGGACCCAGACTTATTATTAATGCAAATCATGAAACTAAAGGATAAAAACTGTACAGAATATTTTAAAATGTAGCATCTCCTAATTGCCTAGAAGTGGCTGGAATTTTACCCAACTCTCACTATCATTTTAAAAGTTAACAAATAATAATTTCCTCTTTTGCAAATGCAAACTGCAAATATCCTTGAAAACTCAACAAAATAACAATAACAAAAACAGCATTGGAACTTGAAAATATTATAGACAGAATTGTTGACCACAATTATCAGAATATAACATTGATCCACAAAAATCTAAGAAAAATATTTTTAACATATCACCATTTCAAATACTGAGTGGAATCTATAACTTTCAAAATACAGGGGCATAATGGAAGAGGTTAAAAGCATGTGGAACAGGAAAAGATATATGCTATTCCCACTGTCCTGTCTTTTCCCGGAATTAACCTACTGGAATTTTCAGAGAGCTACAGAAGGTGAGTTTACATCCCACTACTATTATTTTATCTACTTTAAATATGAAAGTATAATAGCTGAAGATCTCTTTGCCCTTGAACTGTTTATTTTTTAACCCCATCAAAAATATGAGAAGAATGAGATATTATTATATTATTTTGAATATTATAATTACTCTGCAAATAAATTGTAGAAATAGTATAACATGTCAACTTAAAGTTTCAAAAATTTAATGTCTAGCAAAATGCAAGTTGGTGGCTAGAACTATGTATCATAAGCTCTCTATCCTTCATGACCTGACAGACAATAAATCACCTAACTGCAAATACAGACCACAAAATATCCTGTAGAGTTCAACCAGTAAACTATATTAGGACTGGAACTTTGTCACAGACTGAACTGTTGTCCACATAAACCCAGATAAAACGTTGATCCATAAAAACTTATGAACCTTTTTTTTAATAGGTGTCAGTCATCATCCCTAATATTCATAATTTTCAAGTTAAATAGAATAAAAAAGATTTCAAAATCTGGAGAAGGTATTATCCATGTCATACAGAGGTTGCTTTCAGTGAACCATGCTAATACTTTTATTTGACTATAAAAAGAGCTCTTTCATCTACTTGTGAAATGATCTGAAGAATATTAAAAGTAAAAGTTATAAAGCAGCAGAACAAGTTGTCTCAGGATGATTTCAATACGAACCCCATCAAAATGAATGAAAAAATGATAAAAAAAATAATATTTAATTTGTGTCACACAGCTATAATGTCATGATGCCATATTTAACTCTAGATGACTATATACATTTCTTCACTAATATAAACATTACTCTCTGTAATACACCAAGTATTCCTGTCTTCCCCCATTCCCCTATTTGAGTTGGTACAACACAGGTGGGAGGGGAGACAGCTTAGGAAGTGAACTGAGCAAGTCCAATTTAAGACTGAGCTCCAACATTCTACTGGGCTCTTCAGTGGTTGGTTGAGGCTTCAACATTCTAGCCCAATCAGTAAAGACTATTCTCACCACTGGGCTCATTAACAAACTCTGGAGTATTTTCACTGCTTCAGAGCTATTTTTAAATCTGCAGGAAAGAAATTTTAACTTTTTCTGTCATTTGTTTTCTAGATTTTTTTTCTCTTGGTTTTTTCTTTTGGTGTTTTTATTGTTCTTGGTCTATTATATTGCTATTGCTTTTGTGTGATTACTGTTCTCTGTGTTAACTAATTGTATAGCAGTGGAGTTAAATACCACTAGTGCACTGTTGCCAAGTTTGTGGAGTTTACTACCAAGTGTGATACTGACAACAATGGAGGATATAGTGAACAATTGTGTTCTGATGTTATGGAATGTGTTGTGGGGTACTCTTTATTTTTCATTTAAAGGTATCACCAAATATATAAAAGTGGAGCTTAATTTTGAAAGGATAAAGCCAATGTGGGAGGTAACTTTGTTGGATATGGTAGCACACATACCAGTGGTGCTTCTTTGTGGATATATAATATATAGGATGCATTGACTATTAAAAATTATGTTATATACTGTTAGAGTACTGGTAAATTGGTGGTGCAAAGAGTCAGAATTGAAATTAATGTTACAGTTGATGCAGATACAGATTAATAACATGGAAGAGTATATGAAACAGGATAGATTACAGGACACTGGCTTCTGTCTGGCAGAGCATTTTAAGGACAAAAAAATGAAGGATACTGTTAAGGCTTCTGGTACTAGGGCAGAGAAAGAACAGAAAGCCCAGGATAATGGTGACATCCCTGTTAATTCATTTCCACTTAGAGATTTACTGATTGTATGAGATGATGGGGTTTTCCACATAAAACAACATATAAGATTAAAGGCAAGAGAAGTAGAAACAATTAAGAGAGACACCTCTAATTACCATGATGACCCCAGATGATTTATAAAAAGTATCAGACCCTTTATTAAGATGTATGTTCCAGATTTTTCAGACATGTGGTATATCTTGGGAGAGGTTATGTCTAGACAAGATAGAGCAAAGATTGTGGAAGAAACTAGAACTACAGATGGATTAACACCTTGGCCTGAGAATTGTGAGGAGATGGAACTAAATTCCGTACCAGCATTTAGGACACTAAAACAAGCTAGAAAGGCCATATTAAAAGTGCTAGAGAACAATTCTAGGCATCCAAACGTGTGGTCAAAATTTGAGAAAACAAGGCCAACTGGTCAAGAAACACCAGCTTTGTTCCTTGACAGAGTGACTGAGGCCCCAGAGACACACTTAGGGCTCAACACTCAGGAAGAGAGTACAGTAGAGCATATCAAAAGGATTTTCGTACAGAATTCTGTCCCTAGTGTCAGGAATTTTTTTCTGGACAATTACCCGGATTGGGAGTTGCTTTCCTTAGATCAGTTAAAGGAGAAAGCTACTTATGTATATGCCCAGGAGAAGGATAGATCCTCTGAAGACAAAAATAGATTGATTGAAAGTCTCGGTAAGCAATTCAAAGATGCAAATAACAGGGCAAAAGAGAAGGAGATAGGTGAGATCAAGGCTGTAGCAGCACTGAAATAGGGGAATGGGGGAAGACAGGAATACTTGGTGTGACAGTTAAACACTTAACTTAGCCAGGGAAACTAATTAACTTTTTGTGAGTCCTTTGGGGTTATATTGAGACAGTAGAAAGTAACATTAAAGGATTTTAATAATAAAATAATAAAATATTAAATAAATTTAATAATAAAATAAATAATTTAATGATGAAATCAGGGACAAATTGAAAATGGAGCAAACTATTCTTTTTTTTTTTTTTTAAACCCTTACCTTCCGTCTTGGAGTCAATACTGTGTATTGGCTCCAAGGCAGAAGAGTGGTAAGGGTAGGCAATGGGGGGGTCAAGTGACTTGCCCAGGGTCATACAGCTGGGAAGTGTCTGAGGCCAGATTTGAACCTAGGACCTCCCATCTCTAGGCCTGGCTCTCAATCCACTGAGCTACCCAGCTGCCCCAAGCAAACTATTCTTAAGAGCTACAGGAGGGAAGAAACAGGGGTTTAGGTGGTCCAGGGAATCAGGGCAGGGGAGATAAAACTTACACTACGCTATACTAGGCAAAATGCGAGCTTGACAGGGTTATGGGGATCTCACTGCTTGCTCCAATGATTTTATCAGCTGTCCCAGGGTCCAGGGTGTTGGTATGGCCCACAAAATCCACTGGGTCACTCCAATAGGCTGTCACAGGCCTGGAGATCCACCGTCCAAAGCTACTGATCCAGACCTATTTGTAGTTCCTCAAAATGCTGTCCAAGTAGGGTTTCTCCACTGAGATTGGGGCACGATCTCCTCCACTAGTGGCAAAAACTCCCAACTGTCCCAGAGTTCAAAAGCCCTGTGGCATTTTAGCCACATTCCAAAAGCCCTTAGAATGTTCAGCTCAAGATTTCATTTTCCAATATACTTTTTCTAAAATTTTTACCTATCTACCTTGACTTATTCCTTATTACAGTTGTCAACGGCAGTCCTTTGGATTTCCCCATCATTTTCTAGGAATTTCTTTGTCTTGCAAGATCACATTAGCCTTGGATCTCATACCTCATCAGTACCCCTCTACCCCTGAGCCCTCTCTGATTTTAAGATGGAGTAGAAAACTCCTCCCCAAATTTTCATTTAAGGAGGGCACCTAAGACAACCTTCATTTTCATTTCCCATTTGATTATGCTTCTTTGAACTTGATTATTTTCCTACCTCAGGTACTTTCTCTCCCTCCCTTTTCAGGTGCCTTTTGCATGTTGTCTTCCCTCATTGATAAGGTCCATGAGTTTAGGGACTATATTTTTCCTTTTCTTATCTGTATCTCAAGTACTTAGCACACAGTGCCTGGAACCTGTTTTGTTTTTTTTTATCATAATAAATTATTATTTTTTCCAGATTACACATCAATATAATTTTTCAGTATTCTTTTCTGATATTTTGCAATTCACGTTTACTCTTCCCCTTCCAAAGAAGGCAAGTAATATGATATAAGTTGTGCATATATATTATATAACACATATTTCTATGTTCATCATGTTGTGAAAGATCACATATTACTTTCACTAGAGAAAAATTCATGGTGGAAATTAATTAAAGAATCCTATGTTTCAGTTCACTTTTAGACTCCTTCTGTTCTTTTTATGGTCATGGATATTCTTTTTTTTTGTCATGTGTCTCCTGGAGTCCACATGCAGCCTAAATTTGACTGCTACTCCCATCCATAATGCCTAACTCTGCCCTACAGGATGAAAAAAAGCATATAAATGTCCAATCAAATCAAAAAATATTTATTAAGCATCTACTATATACCAAGCACTAGGCTGAACTCTGAACCACATGACAAGCCTACAATTATTTGATGAGTTCCATCATGTCCTCTCCTGAGTCTTCTCTTCTTCAAGCGAAACACCCCCATTTCCTTCATCTAATCCCCATATGCCAAAGAATGGAGGCTAGTGTTTTCCCTTCTGGACACTCTCTGGCTCTAGTAGAATCCTTCTTAACCTGTGACTCCCAGAATTGAATATTCAGTTTAGGTGTGATCTGAACAAGAAAAGTAACAACAGGACTATCACCTCTTTACTTCTCAAAGCTATGGCTAAGGGATATTACTCAGGCAGATTTTATATGTAATTGGAGATCTCCATCTCCATACTCTTTAAGGCAGTCAGCAGCATTTAATGTCTTCATTCTTTTTATAACTCATATAATAGCTAATACTAGCTAGCATTTATATAGTGATATAAGGTTTGCTGAGTTTGCTAAGTAGTTTCACATTTAAAGCAGAGAAACCAAATTTAATTTATTTTTGTTTGCCATAATGAACATTGTTTTTACTTCTCACATTCCTACTAAAAAGGACAGAATAAACTTGAAAAAAAAATAAGGATAAGCTAATTTTTTTATAGCTTTTGGGCAAAAAGTCAAAAGATAAAAGACCACATTAGAGACTCCAGAACCCTAATTGTCCTCAATAAATATCATAAACTTAGGAAAGGTCATATTTACTGCTTTTATCCTTTATCTTCATCATAATTATTCTAGATCAGTGATGGGCTAACTATAGCCTACAGACCAGATGTGGTCCCCTGGCTATGCACATTATTCCTAATCTGACGAATACAATGAGTAGGATACAATACAATGAAACTTCAAAAGAGTTGCCTTAGAAACAGACTGACAGATGAGCATTTCCTTTCCTTTGGCCCCCTCTTTAAAAAGTTTGCCCATCACTGCCTAGATGTATTGTGTTGTTTCAAATAATAATAGTAGTAGTAGTAACAAAAGTTAACTTTTATATAGTCCAGGCACTACACTAAGTGCCGTACCATTACTAATCTCATTTGATCCTCCCAAAAACTCTATTAACAAATCTATTATTATCCCCATTTTACAAATGAAGAAACTAAGGCAAAAGGGGTTAAGTTAGTTGCCTGTGGTCACACAGCGAGTAAGTTTCTTAGGCCAGATTTGAATGCAGGGTTTCCTGACTTAAGGCATGTTGTTGAATCCACTGTGCCACCTAGCTACCCTAATCCTTAAATGAAGATTTAGCAATATGGTACAATGAATATACCTTGGGTTCGAGTCCTGCCTTAGACACACTTTAACTGTGTGATCACAGGCAAGTCATTTGTTCTCTCAATACCCCAGGCAATTTCTGGGACTTTAAATTAAAGAGGAAGTACAAATATTCAAGGGCAAGGGGTGTAACTCCACAACAGTGAAGTAATAGGACTAGATCCTCTTTTATTTCCCCTCCAAAATAAGTTAATGGTGTTGCATTAAACTATACATTGCTTATCATCACAAGGCCACTTCATTAAAACAAAGGATTTTTTTTTTCATTTTTACCTGAACTAACCATATAATGTCTTGACCTTTTTTATAGCTCATATAATAGCAAATAATAGCTAACATTTAACTGTGTAGAAATGTTTTATGTTGGCATAACTCCCTAGTGATTCTTCTCATCATAAAATGGACACAAAATAGAATCCTGCCTTGTAGCAAAAAAAGTATATTTCAGTAAAACAAAAGCTCTCATTTTACAATCTAAGTTTAATTCTCCTTGGTACTCTTTTCTCTACATTTTCATGAGACTGCTCCTGTTGCCAGTCTCCTTCTACCTATCTGACTGATTGCTCTTAGTGTCCTTTACTGGATGTCCCATAACCATGGAATACCCACAGGGCTCTTTTCTGGGTCCTGTTCTATTCTCCCTCTACACTATTTCATTCAGTGATATGATCCTATGGATTCAATTGTCATCTCTGGGATGTTCTCACATCTATTTATCCACCCCTTGAATTCTCTGCTGATCAGTTTCACATTTTCCACTACCATTTGGATTCAAAAAATTAGATATTCTGTGGACATTCTACTCTACATTTGTAAAATTTGAACTCTTTATCTCATAACTCCTAAATTCTCTCTTTTCAAAGCTTCTGTCTGGCTTTTGAAGGCACTATCATCATCCCACTCCCTTAGGTTACCAATTTGGTGTTATCCTTGACTCTTCACTCTCTCATCCTGTCTCCCATTCAATCTGTTGCCAAGTCCTACAGATGCTGCCTTTTTAAACATCTTTCATATATGTCCCTTTCTCTCCTCTGACATTGCTACCATCCTGGTTCAGGTCCTCATCACCTCATCACCTTAACTAGATTAAACAATATTTAATCTATTTTATGTGTTTTTTCAAAACATCAGCTTCTAGTCTTATTTATTATTTCAATAGTTCTTTTACTTTCAATGTTATTAATTTGTCCTTTGATCTTTAGGATTTCCAATTTGGTCTTTCTCTGAAGGTTTTTAATTTGTTCTTTTTCTAATTTTTTTAGTCGCATGCCCAATTCATTGATCTCTTCTTTCTCTTTTTTTTGTTAATATGGGCACTCAAGGATGTAAATTTTCACCTGAGTACTGCTTTGGCTGTATCCCATAAATTTTGATAAATTGTTTCCTCATTGTCATTCTCTTCAATGAAATGAGTAATTGTTTCTATGATTTGTTCTTTAACCAACCAGTTTTGGAGAATAAGATTTTTTAATTTCCAATTAATTTTTAATTTGCCTCTCCATGTATCCTTACTAGTTATAACTTTTATTACATTATGATCTGAAAAAGTTACATCATTTATTATTTCTGCTTTAATGCATTTATTTGCAATCTTTTTATGCCCTAGTACATGGCCAATCTTTGTAAATGTACCATGTGCTGCTAAAAAGAAGGTATATTCCTTTTTATTCCTATTTTCTTTTCTCCATTTATCTATTAACTCTAATTTTTCTAAGATTTCATTCACATATCTTATTTATTTCTTATTAATTTTTTATTTGATTTATCTAGATCTGATAGAAGAAAGTTGAGGTCTCCACTAGTATCGTTTTACTATCTATTTCCTCCTTAAGCTCCAATAGTTTCTCCTTTAAAAATCTGGATACTATACCATTTGGTGCATACATATTGAGTGCTGATATTTCTTCATTGTCTATTTTGCCTTTTATTAGGATGCAATTACCTTCTTTATCTCTTTCAATCAGATCTATTTTTACTTTGGCTTTACCAGATATCATGATTGTGACCCCTGCCTTCTTTTTCTCAGTTGATACTCAATAAATTCTGCTTCAATCTCTTACCTTTACACTTTGTGTGTTTACCCACCTTATATGTGTTTCCTGTAGACAACATATGGTAGGATTTTGATTTTTAATTCACTCTACTATCTGCTTCAGTTTTATGGGTGAGTTAATCTCATTCACATTCTGAGTTATGATTACCACCAGTATATTCCCATCATTTTGATTTCCTCTTTTAATCCTGCCCTTTCTTCTTTCACTATTTCCCTCCATGCTAGTGCTTTGTTTTTAATCAGTCCCCCTTTTCCCCACCCTTATTTAATTTTTATTCCTACCCCTCCCTTCTTAGTCCCTTCCTATTTCACTTTAAGTCCTATTAATTACCCCCCACCCACCTTTCCCTCCCTTTTAATACTCCCCACCCCTCACACTCCTTTCCTTATTCCCTTTCAACTTCTCTGTATGGTAAGATAGAATTCTATACCCCAATAGATCTGGCTGTTCTTCCCTCTAAGAACTGATTCCACTGAGAGTAAGGTTTAAATATTATCTGTCACTATTCTTTTCTCCCCCTTCCTTGTGCCTCTTCATGTGATATAATTTATCCTATTTTGCTTCTTCTTTCAAGTTACTATTAGTACCATCTTCTTTTTTCTCCCCACCATATGTTTCTTATGTATCATTTTAAACAGCTTAATACTACAACCTCTGTCTAAGAATACTTCTTCTATATACTATGATAATGAATATAATTTTTAAGAATTACAGATATATAGGAACATAATCAATTCGACCTTATTGAAGCCCTTAATTTTTCCTCCTCTTTCTTGTTTACCTTTTTATGGTTTTTTTGATTTGTATTTGGACATCAAAATTTCCATTTAGTTCTTGTCTTTTCTTTAGGAAATGCTTAGAAATCTTCTATTTTATTAAATATTCATACTTTCATCTGAAAGTATATAGTCAGTTTTGATGGGTAAGTGATTCATGGTTGTAGATCCATTTCTTTTGCCTTCCTGAATATCATATTCCAAGCCTTTCAGTCCTTTCGTATGGAAGCTGCCACATCCTGTGTAATCCTGACTGAAGTTCTTTGATATCTGAATTGTCTCTTTCTGGATGCTTGCAATATTTTCTCCTTTACCTAGAAGCTCTTGAATTTGGCTACAACATTTCTGGGAGTTGTCTTTTGGGGATTTAATATAGGGGGTGATATGTGGATTCTTTCAATGTCTATTTTGCCCTCTTGTTCAAGAATATCAGGGCAGTTTGCTTGGATAATTTCTTGTAAGATGATGCCAAAGATGTGTGTGTGTGTGTGTGTGTGTGTGTGTGTGTGTGTGTGTGTGTGTGTGTGCCAGGCTTTCAAGTAGTCCAATAATTCTCAAAATTTCTCTCCTGGATCTGTTTTCCAAGTCAGTTGTCTTTTCAATGAAATATTTCATGTTTCCTTCTATTTTTTCATTCTTTTATTTTTACTTTATTAATTCTTGCTGTCTCGTGTGATTATTTGCTTCTACTAGCCCAATTCTAGTCTTTAAAGACTGATTTTCAGGCATGATCTTTTGATTTTTTTTTCTGTTCGGTCTATCCTGCTTTTCATGGCTTTCTAGCAGGTCAATTCTGGTCTCTAATTTGCTTAGTACTTCATTTAACATCTATGCCTCTTTTTCCATGTGGTCAATTTTGTCTTTTAAGCTGTTACTTTTTGTTTTACTTTCATTTCTTTTCCCCATTTTTCCTTTTATCTTTCTTACTTGGTTCTTGAACTCCTTTTTTAGTTTCTCCAGAGCTTGTGATCAATTTCCATTATGGAGGGTTGGGGGGAATTTGGATATGTTTGCTTGTTTCTCAGTCTCTGCTGTTGGTTCTGTATTTTTCTCTTTTTCTCCTAAGAAGTTCTCCAGGGTCAAGAGCCTTTTTTTTTTTTTTTTTTTTTGCTGTTGCTTATTCCTTTTGTGGGTAGAGGATTAGGATTCCTACATGTTGATGTTGGTAGTCATTGTTTTCTTAGCTTCTGTCCTGTAGGGTTTTGCCTTGGAACTATCTTTCCTTCTCTGTGAGAAGCCTGAGTAAAGGTAGATCTGTTATGTTTTTTGCGTGATCTTCCTCAACTGCTGTTGCTACTGCTGCTGCTGTTGATGCTAAAGCTCTGAGCCCCACTCTGAGCCCTCCTATATAGCTGGTATTTTCAAGGGTGATTCTGTAGTGTAGCACACTGCACCACATTTTGCCCTGAGGCTATCTTCTTCAGCTGCTGGAGCTGCCCCAACCCCTAAGAATTTGGAGACTTCCTAGCCCTGGTTCTCACTAGTGTAGTGATTGGGGGAAGGGGTAGTCTCTTGTGCAGGTTTGCCCCATTATAGTATGGGAATCCTCTCTCACAGCCTACTTTTCATTGTATCCAGTGGAAGAAACCCTTTACTCATCCTGTTTTGACTGCTCTCTTTTTGAGACGCTTAGTAATGATCAGTTTGGAAGAAATTTCTGAGCAGCTACAAGTTTTTCCTGCTTTTAAGCCACCATCTTGGCTCTGTCTCCTTTATAGGTAAATTCTTTAACCTCTGTTTGCCTTAGTTTCCTCAATCATAAGATGAGGATAATATTAGTTTCTTCCTCAAAAGATTGAAATGAGGATTAAATTAGATAACATTTGTAAAGGTGCTTAGCACAATGTCTGGCAAACAGTAAGCAGTTTATAAATGTTTATTGATAGACTAGGGAAGTAAATAAGAACTTCTTTTACCACCATTATTCTAAAGTCAAGATTTTTATTGTTTTTACTTTCTTTAGGACATGGAGCAATGCAGATGCCAGGAAAAAATTGTGGCATCAGCAAACTTTGCCTTCAGCAGCCTCTCACCTTCCCATCAATGAGACATTATGTTATAAAAATATTTCAGTCTCAGGAAATTCTTTGTTCTACAAGCATTTTGCTCCTGTGAGTTATCTAGTAGAGTAAAAATCCAAGAACCAGTATTCCTGTTTTGCCTGCTACTTGAAGACATTAAGAGATTTGGTCATAGTCATGTTTCTAATAAACATTGGAGTTAGGATTTGAAGTCAGGTAAATCCAGTACTTTCTACTGACTCAGTCCTTACATTTTCATCTCTTCCACCTCTATTATAGCAGTAATAACCTCAAGTCTCAGAAAAAATAAGGTTCACATTTTGGTTTTGCCACTTCCAAGTTATATATCTTGGGCAAGATGAATAAACATTCAGTCTTACCTATCTTATTTATTCTCTGAGAGCTCCTCTCATTGAAACCACTTTGATTCTGGATGTCCTTTTTAGGACTCTAACATTTATAGTTGCTAGAACTACCAATAGGGAGGGACTATGCATTTAGTGAATTGCTTATTTAAAATTTTACACTCCCCTCAGTAAGATCTCTCACATAATTATCTTGCACATTAATGGCTGGTCTATTTTTCAAAATATTTAGCAATGTACTCTACATTTAATGGCTAGTAAAACAAAAGCTAGAGGAAAACCAGTTCGTTGGAATGGGGAAAAGGAATGGATTTTGAAGTAATAAGACTTTGGTTTGAATCTCATCTCTCCAGTATAATAATTTTGGGAATCATGAGCAAGTCACTTAATTGCTCAGACTCAATTTCCTCATCTCTCAAATGAGGAAAATCATATTTACATCTCTTAGAACATGTGAATATACTAAGAGTAACATATAACAAACAGAGACATTATATAAAATCTGGGGAGATATTTCCATTGTAGATCTAAAGAGATATTTGGAGTTATTAGCTGGCATCCTAAGAATCTATATTACTTGTTCTCTTCTCTCATCAATTTCATATTTACTTTTGTTTACATATTATATCTGATAGAGTATAAATTTCTTGGAGAAATTATTTTCCCTTCATGGGATTGTAATCCCAATACCTAGCACAATATCTTTCATATAATAGTAGGTGCTTAGTAAATGCTCATTGAATTTCTTGAATCTATAATTGGAAAGACAAACTGATAAGCTCTGTAAAGGCAAGGACTAGGTATGTCTTATCCTTCTCTCTACTTCATGGTGGCTAGCACAGTGAGAAACAAATAGTGGATGCCACTAAATACTTGCTGATTAATATCTGGCATCCTCTAACTCATAATAACAAGATGCTATGGATCTCATGTACTCTGAGACTTTCTAAGATTTTTAGTTTGTGTTACATTGCTGTTAAACAAATCCTATTCTTTCTTAAGGGTCAGAAACTCCTTTCCATATAAAGAATTTTTACGTCAGACTGATGTACTAAATCTGGGATTTATTTCAGATGCACATGCTGTAGGTAGAACAGTTATGCTAATTACATGTACCTATCAAGGCAAAGAATTTATTAGAGCTGGCTATTATATAAATAATAAGTATACAGAGGCAGAATTAAAAGAAACCTAACCAGAAAAACAGATTTTTCTAAGCTTCAAAGTAATATTTTGGCATCGAATCTCAAGGTCACAAGATTCCATATTAATAGGGAAGACAATATTGAAAAATTAAAAGACATAGGAAGCAATAACCCAAACTTGCAATCACTTCTTTCAAGAGACACATTGCCTTCAGCATCAAAGGGATGACCAAACATTAGAAAATGACTACTTAGAAAACTATTTCCCTAAAATTCTATAAGTGCATAGTCAAGACAAAATGTGAAGAATCCGTTTTAAAATTATCCTGTAGAAAGCTTATAATAACCAGTATTTCATCAAATCATGGAATAGAAATAAGGTAATCCTTTTTTCTTTAATGTGTTATTTTCTCTAAAACTAATCTGATTAAAACATATATATATATATACACACATATCTATCTCAATATACATATACATTTTTAAATGACAAGGCTCCTAAGATTGAGACTAATTTCCTCTTTAACTTTTGAATGTGTATAGTTTTCACCTGTGCTCACAGCACAGGAATTAAAACACAAGATGAATCTACTATTCTCTTTTGGGAAGTACTATCTTTCAGAAGTTCTCACTTAATCCTAATAGTAAATGTTATTCTCTTTCTCTTCTCTCTTTCCTTGCCTTATTTTGGGCTCAATATAATCAGTACAGTGTCATCCACAAAGAGAAGAAACTAAAAAACCTTTTCATCATTGGGGTGTATCCCTTTGATTTTGAACATCTTCTATGCTGAGGCAAATGCCTCTGGTTTTCCAAGTCTCCTGATTTTTTGTCTTTATGTTGGTAACTAGATGAATACTGGAAGAAGTTATTTCTGTTTTTCCTTTCAGGATTCTTGTATGATATTAACATATAAATGAAAGGCCCTTCATTAGAGAGGGGTAATGAACATGGGGTCTTTCTCTGCCAAATCAAATGGATTTTTTTAGTTAACAAATTATAAGTTTAAGCTATCTTGTATTCTCTGTTCTTTTTAGTCAATTATGTAACTATAAAAATATGGTCAGCACTAGCATATCATTTAGGAAAGACTTTTCATACTTCAAAAATGTTAATGTTATAATTGATCTCTTCATATTTTCATCAATGGTGCCCTATGTGCACATTTAAGTTTTAACAATACTTTGGTAGAGATAGGAAAATGGGCAAATGAATTAGCAGTTATTGATATTTTCTTAATCAACTTTTTAGGTAGTTATAACATCCAAGATTTTTCCAAGTTTTGAATACCCATTCCATTTTAAAATAAGTTGACATTTGATTCCTCTGGGTGCTCCAAATTGTTTCATCTCCAGTACAGACCTTTTCTGTGTGTATTTACACTGACCTATCTAGGTACTTTTCTCATCTTTCTGTTTTAAATTTCTTCTTTCTTGTAGAGCAAACTATGAATTATTGTATCAGTCCAAATGTAGTGACTCTACTTTCATTAAAGACAAAATGTTTGTTTTAATAAAACTTTTGGTATTCTAGTTTCATTTTAAAAAAACTTACAAGAAGATATAGATTGATTATCTCGCCAACCTTTCTTTAAGTTTTTTAAAAAAACATTTTATGTGATATTATTCACAATCTTCCAATATCTTTCTCTGTAATATCTTGTAAATAAATTTAATTCTAAATTAATTAATATTTCCTTGGATTCCATACTTCTCCACTTGGATAGGAAATCAAGATTTACTGGCTAAAATTATTTTTACAGTTTTAATAATTTTTTAAATTTTGGTTTTGAATTTAGATGGTTTTAAAATTGATTAACTTTTTCCAAAGGAAATGGTAAGATTCTCAGTTGAGTCTCTGTTCTTCAATATCTTTTCTATATTATATGAGTAGCTTATTTAAATGATCTTTCTTTAATTTCCATTATTTTTTCATTCTTATTTTTTCAGAATTTATGTTGATTTTGATCTTTGTCCTAAAAGTTTGATGAATTGACTATATTTAGAAGACTGATTCAGAAACAAATTCCACTTTAGTAAACAATTATGCCTTGTATAGGAAAAATATAGTATAATTACAGCATTTTAAAGAAGGTCATTTTGTACTCGACATATCTAGTGCCTCTTGACTATTCTCAAAGAAAATGTCTTTAATACACTTATGAGGCTTCTGTTTAGTCCAGTGATTCCCAAAGTGGGCACTACCACCCCCTGGTGAATGCTGCAGCAATCCAGGGTGGGGGGAGGTGATGGCCATAGGTGCATTTATCTTTCCTGTTAATTGCTATTAAAATTAAAAAAAATTAATTTCCAGGGGGCTAAGTAATCTTTTTTCTGGAAAGGGGGTGGTAGGCCAAAAAAGTTTGGGAACCACTGGTATAGTCCATAAACTTTGGCCTCTTTCAAATAAATATTTTCCTTTTTATTGCATTTCTCCCTTCTGCTAACCTTAGCATTGAAATAAAAGAATATTAAGGCACATGTTAAATTTTAATTGGAAGATTTTATCAAGTGGGTATTAGAAATTTTCTACATCATCCTTTGCAAAAGATGATGACACATTAGCACCAAATAATTTCATACTGGTTTTATTTTTTACAAATGATATTATAGGACCATTTTAGGTGACCTTGATATAGTATCTAGTTTTGCCTTTTGTTGCATAATAAAACCAATTTAGACAATATAATTATTTCTTTCTCCAATTGGAATGCTTGAGCCCCTCTTCCATTAAGATGTGATTTCTATTTGTCTCCTAGTTTCATTTATAAAGAGAATGTTGAGGTTTCTATGATATATCTCCTAAAGAGAAGTATATCTATACCTTCACCATAGGACAAGAATGCCTCATATAGTATGGCACAATGGGGAAAGGATTAAATTTGGAATCAGTGAGACTTGGGTTCAAATGCAACCTCTGAATATACTTTGTAAACTTTGATGTTTTGCACAAGAATTAGTGATTATTTTCTCATAAGCAGAGTAGTAACAGTAAAAAAAAATCTGTATACAGTGTAAAAAGCATAGAAATTTTAACATTCTTCCTTTTCTTATCCACTGCTGAACCATTGGCATTGCAAAAATTAAAGAGGATGTGTTGCTATTTTTTAGTTCTCTTTGTTTAATTGGTTGACTTTATCAAAGAATACAACCCCTATTGATCAATTTACTGGTCATAGATCTCTTCATACTTATGTAGATTGGTCTTCACAAAACAGACAAATTCTTCCCCTGAACATAATTTTCTAAAATGATAGAACTTTACAGATGTCACTCCACCAGCATAGCCATGGTCTCCTTCATGAAACAATAAGACATGAGAATAGAACTTGTGTGAAAATACAAAACAATTAAGGGGGTGGGGGAATCACCTCATAGTATGATTCCTTATGTTACTTTTGACTCATTAATTACAGATTACTAAAAGAAAAGGATATGTGCTTTAATTCTGCTAAAATAGTTACATTTTTTCTGATGCATTATCTTTATTTCCACTGTGAATATATGTATGTCAAATTCATTAACTTAAACAATTAAACAACCAATTATATATTAAGTACATTCTAAATGCTATATCCTGGGGCCAAGATGAAGATATGAAGAAAAAAAAAGCAAATATAGACTCTTCCTTCAAGAAGTTTACAATCTAATTGGAAAGATAACATCTACACGAATGTGTGTATGTGTGTATATACATACATGCATACAATTAAATACAAGATATATTCAGAGGAGAGTCAAGATTATCTTAGAAAAGAATGCACTAGTATTTGTGAGGACCAAGAAAGGCCTCCTATAGCAGATGGCATCCAAATTGAGTTTTCTTGATTTTCTAGGATTCTTTAAGTCGACTTTCATATCATCTGCAAAGAGTGATAGCCTGGTCTCCTCAATTACTATTTTAATACCTTCAATTTCTTTTTCTTCTCTAATTGCTACTACTACTACTGTTTCTAGTACCATGTTAAATAACAGAAGTGATAATGGGCATCCTTGTTTCACTCCTGATCTTATTGGGAAGGCTTCTAATTTATCCGCATTGCAGATGATGCTGATGATTTTAAACATATACTGTTTATTATTTTTAGGAATAATCCTTCTATTGCTATACTTTTTAGTGTTTTCAATAGGAATAAATATTGTATTTTGTCAAAGGCTTTTTCTACATCGATTGAGATAATCATGTGATTTTTGTTGGTTTGCTTGTTAATATGATCAATTATGTGAATGGTTTTCCTAATATTGAACCATCCTTGCATTCCTGGTATAAATCCCACCTGATTATAATGAATAATCCTCATGATCACTTGCTAGAGTCTTTTTGCTAGTATTCTATTTAAGATTTTTTCATGTATGCTCATTAAGGAGATTGGTTTGTAGTTTTCTTGCTCTGATTTTGATCTGCCTGGCTTTGGAATCAGTACCATATTTGTGTCATGAAAGGAATTTGGTAGAACTCCTTCTTTGCTTATTTTGTCAAATAGTTTGTGTAGTATTGGGATTAGTTGTTCTTTAAATGTTTGATAGAATTCACCTGTGAATCAATCTGACCCTGGGAATTTGTTCTTTGATGGCTTGTTCAAATTCTTTTTCTGACATGGGATTATTTAAGTATTCTATTTCTTCTTCTGTTAATCTAGGCAATTTATATTTTTGTAAATATTTATTCATATCACCTAGATTGCCATATTTATTGCTATATAATTGGGTAAAATAGCTTTTAATAATTGCCTTAATTTCCTCTTCATTAGAAGCGAGGTTTCCCTTTTCATTCTCGAAACTGTTAATTTGGATTTCTTATTTTTTTAAATTAGATTAACCAGTATTTTGTCTGTTTTATTTGTTTTTTCAAAGTACCAGCTTTTAGTCTTATTTATTATTCCAAAGTTCTTTCACTTTTGATTTTAATAATTTCTCTTTTAATTTTTATGATTTCTAATTTAGTTTTATCTGGGGATTTTTAATTTGTTCTCTTTATTAGCTTTTTGATTTCCATGCCCAATTCATTGACCTCTGCTCTCCCTAATTTGTTAATATATGCACTCTAGGATATAAAATTCCACCTGAGTACTGCTTTGGCTGCATCCTATACATTTTTATAGAATGTCTCATCATTGACATTCTCTTCAATAAAATTATTGTTTCTATGATTTGTTCTTTAACCAATTTTGAAGAATCATATTATTTAATTTCCAATTAATTTTTGATTTGACTATGTACCCTTGCTAAATATTATTTTTATTGCATTATGATCTGAAAATGTTCCATTTATTATTTCTGCTATTTGCACTTGTTTGCCATGATTTTATGCCCTAATACATGATAAATCTTTGTGAATGTACCATGTGCTACTGAAAAGGAAGGTGTATTCCCTTTTGTCCCTATTTACTTTTCTCCACATATCTATTAACACTAATTTTTCTAAGATTTCATTCACATCTCTTACCTCTTTCTTATTTGTTTTTTGGTTTGATTATTTATCTAGATCTGATAGAGGAAGGTTCAGGTCTCCCATTAGTATAGTTTTACTATCTATTTCTTCCTTAAGCTCCATAAGTTTCTCCTTTAGAAATTTGGATGCTATAACATTTCGTGCATACATATTGAATACTGATTATTTCCTCATTCTCTTTATTGCCTTTTATTAGAATATAATTACCTTCTCTATCTTTTTAATCAGATCTATTTTTACTTGGGTTTTGTCAGATATCATGATTGTGACTCCTGCCTTCTTTTTCTCAGTTGATGCCCAGTAGATTTTGCACCAGCCTTTTACCTTGACCCTGTATGCGTCTACCTGCCTCATGTGTGTTTCTTGTAGACAACATATGGTAGGATTTTGGTTTCTAATCCACTCTGCTATTTACTTCCATTTTATGGGTGAGTTCATCCCATTCACATTCAGAGTTATGATTACCATCAGTATATTCCCCATAATTTTGATTTCTTCTTTTAATCCTACCCTTTCTTCTTTCACTATTTCCTTCTATACCAGTGTGTTGCTTTTAATCAGTCCCCCTAATTCCCATCCTTAATTTTACTTCCCTTTCTTTCCCCTCCCTTCCCATTTTCCTTTTATTTTCTTTAGGGTCCTTTTAATCTACCCCCCCACATTCTCCCTCCCTTGTATTGTTTCCTTCCCCACCAGTCCATTTGTTACCCTTCAACTTCTCTATAGGGCACAAATCAATTCTCTGCCCCAATCTGATTCTGAATCTGATTGTTCTTCCCTCTTTAAGTCAATTTCAATGTGCGTAAGATTTAAGTATTACCTGTCTCCAATCTTTCACCCTTCCATTGTATTGGTCTTCTCCCTCACTCTTGCCATGCACTTCTTTATGAAATACAAATTTGCCCCATTTTGTCTCTTTTCCCATTTCTCTTAGTATTATCCTCTTTTTCTTACCTATAGTTGTATATATATATATATATATATATATTGACATTTCATCTTACATAGTTTGTCGCTATTCCCTCTAGTATACTTCTAGCTACCCTGATGATAAAAATAATTTTAAGAGTTACTAATACCATTTTTTCTTATAGGAATATAAATAATTTGACCTTATTGGGTCTCTTAAAATTTTTTTTTCCTCTCTCTTAATTACCTTTTGGTGTTTCTCTTGAGTTCTGTCATCAAATTTTCTGTGTAAGTCTAGTCTTTTCTTTATGAATGCTTGGAAGTCTTCTATTTTATTAAATTACCATACTTTCCCCTGCAAGAATATAGTCAATTTTGCTGGGTAGTTGATTCTTGGTTGTAGACTCAGTTCCCTTGCTTTCCGGAATATCATATTCCATGCCTTCTGGTCCTTCAGTGTAGATACAGCCAGATCCTTTGTTATCCTAACTGTGGTTCTGTGATATCTGAATGACTTTTTCTTAGTAGGTTATAATATTTTTTCCTTGGTCTGGTAGTTCTTGAATTTGCCTATAACATTCCTGGTGTTTTCAATTGGGAATTAAATGCAGGAGGTGATTTGTGGATTTTTTCAATCTCAACTTTTTCCTCGTTTGAGAATGTTGGGGCAGTTTTCTTGGATAATTTCCTGTAGAATGATGTCTAGGCTTTTACTTTTGTCATGATCTTCTGGTCTTTCAATAATTCTTAAACTGTCTCTCTTGTATCTATTTTCCAGGTCTATAGTTTTGTCAATTAGGTACTTCATATTTTCCTCAATTTTTTCATTCTTTTGATTTTGTTTTATAAACTCTTGCTGCCTTATGAAGAAATTTGCTTCTAATTGTTGGATTCTAATTTTTATAGAATGAATTTTATCCCTGGATTTTTGATCTTCCTTCTCCTTCAGGTCTGATTTTCTTTGTAGGTCATCTCTCACCTTTTTAGCCTTGTTTTCAAGCTCGTCAACTCTGACTTTCAAGACACTATTTTCTTGTTTTAGTTCATGTGCCTCTGTTTCCAGATGACTTGTTTTGCTTTTTTAAGTTCTTTTCCCAAATGTCTTTAGCCTCTCTTAATTGTTTTTTGAATTGTGTTTTGAGTTCTTCCAAAGCCTGCATCAAATTCGCTGGAGTTTATGCATTTTTTTTCTTGGTGTTCCTTGGTCCTCCTCTGTTCCAGTTGCTCTTTATTCATTACCTGGATAGAAGCTGTAATTGTAATTTCTTTTTTTCTTTTTCTGTTGTTTACTCATATTTTTTCCATCTTTTCCCCATGTCACTGGCTGTAATTTTGCTCCTCTGATTATTTGCTGTGTCTATGGGTTTGCGCCATTCTGTCCTGAAGGGGCTTCTTCTCTGCTCTGTTGATTGACTAGATTAGGCTGATGGTATTAATGAGCCCTGAGGTCAGATCTTCCCCAGCTAGCAGCAGAAGCTGAAGGTGTAGGTGAAGATGTAGAGGATGAAGGGAACTGAGCTTCCCACCCTGTTATCAAGGAATTCTTTCACTTTTTCAGCCTTTGCCCTCAGAGCTTAGTCAGCAAGGCTCTCAGTGGAGACAGTGGGGGAGTAGTGTTGGACATTGTGCTTCCCTGGCCTCTGAAGGCTTCTTATCTGCCCTATTGATAGGATTAAGCCAGGGTAGACTTGATCTGCAAAGCTAGATGTGCTTTGAGGCCAAAACTTTGAGGGGGGGCAAGATGGAGCATTGTGGCTGTGAGTAGGCTGCCCTCTCTGTGATTCTCCTCCAGCTGCCTCCCTGTCCCCTATGTTGAATGCCCTGAGCCTACACAGCTGTGCCAGCAAGGCACACCCTCTGGACTAGAGCCCTTGCCTGCCCAGAGATTCCAGTGACAGCTGGAGATTCAGCACAGTAGGTGGGGGAGGGGTCCTGGAAACTTCCTTCTTCCTTTCCCTTGAACCTGAGAGTTCAAGAATTCAGGCTTTTCTTGGTATATCTTTTAAGTTGAGTACAGCAGGAGGGTCCCCCAGCTCTGTCCTGTTGTTAGATTTGGTTTTCTGTCCCCTTGAAGCACTTTATTTTTGATTGGTGTGGAAGGGTTTTCAGAGGGGTCTGGACTTTTGCTGTGTCTAAGCTGCTCTCTTGACTCTGCCTCAATCCTAAATTGAGTTTTGAAGAATGTCTGGGATACTGAAAAACAGACATGGAAATGTATAGCATTCCAGAATGTTTGACATTAAGTGCAAAGACATGGGGACATAAGATGTAGTCCACTGTGAGGAATAGCAACAGGACAAGTACAGGTTGCCCATAACATAGAGAGCATGTAGGATGGGTGAGATAGGGGCAACAAGTAATGTTGAAGAAATCTAGAAAGATACAGAGGAATCAGTTTGTGAGGAGTCTAAAGTATTAAGCAGAGAACTTCATGTTTTTGCTTCTAGAGAGCCACTGGAACTTATTGAGTAAAGTGTTCATATATGTGCTTTAGCTTTGATAGCTGTATTGAGTAAGGATTGGAG
This sequence comes from Gracilinanus agilis, assembly GCF_016433145.1. Lineage (NCBI taxonomy): Eukaryota > Metazoa > Chordata > Mammalia > Didelphimorphia > Didelphidae > Gracilinanus > Gracilinanus agilis. The sequence goes on from NC_058130.1 coordinate 503,542,588, forward strand.
TAGGAAGAGACCTTAGACAGTGTGTTAGTTAAAATCACTTGGGGTTCTATTTGGAAATATTGAGCCTCAAGATATGTAGTGTTTTACAAACTTCCTGTGGACATATGGGGGACTTTGAGACCACATCTTCCATGATCCAATGGGTTTCCGGTTTCTGATGGGATGATGTCAGAGAACGGGAACCAACGTATAGGGCAGCTCAGCTTAAATTCGCAAGTCGGGCTTGAGACAACCTCTTTGGCTACGTAGACAAGATGGGCACTGGCGGTATTTTTTGAATAGCTTTTACCAGGTGCGTGGTCTTATATATGTTTTTTTTTTTTATCAACATGGCCATGGCAATTAAAATATTATTTTCTCTCGTAATATCAGCCTTTATCATTTTTAATTGTTACAACAGAATATCCATCATAGCATAGAGGCATTGTGAAAATGTCTCTGAAGACATTCATGAGTGTGACCTGGAAAGAAATGAAGACATAAGTGACTTGGGTATCCTTCTTAGAATGCAAGGATCTGCAATCAGAAAGAAAAGCTAAATGGTAAAGATGAGGTAATTTCAGTATGTGAAGTCCAGTGCTGAAGTGGGCTTCCAGGGTGGAGAGATTTCTAGGTCATTATAGACAAAGTCTTAGAGGAGAGTCATAAGTGCATCATGGAAGTAGGAAGTAGAAAGAAGAGATGGAAGAATGAAGTGGAAGGGATGAAATGACTGTAGAGAAATCTACCAGAGAAGATGGAAAGGGATGCTATAAAAGGTATATATTGTGGCAGCATGGGAAAGGGCTACCTCTTCATCAGAGACTGGAATAAAGGAGATAGTAAAAGATAATGGCAGGGACCTGTGAGGTAAGGAAAAAGGAGAATAGAAGGCTTGATATAAAGGGCCTAATTTTTTTGAGAAGAATGAGACAAATAGTAGACAGGGCAAAGGGAAGGAGTGATAGGGGAGGCTTGAAAAAAGAAGAGGCTTGAAATGACTTACTTGGGAAGTTGGATAGAGAATCAATTTCAAAAGTACAGAGAGATCATCTTCCTTTAATAAGGGTGATATTAGATATCACATAAATTTAGTAGACTTGGTTAGCATGGGTTTAAGAGTTCCTTTAAGCTTCTTTCAGTATCATGGTAGTAGAAACAAGAGAAGTGGATAGTGAGAGAAGTCTGGGGATAAAGTTTGGAAAGACTTGTTTAGTGAAGGGACAAGCGATCAAGGAATTTGAAAGCCAAGGAAAGAGTAAATTTTGAACAAGTTAATAAATGCACTGGGAAGGGAATAAAGTATAGTTAGTGCATAGGTTATTGATAAAGAATAGTTTTGAAAGTAGTAAAGCAAAGGAAAAATTAAATTGCAAAAGGTTATGATGAGAAAAAGGAATTTCAGAGTTCTCCAAGAAGCAGAATACTTGTGAACAATTAGATCAAAATAGGGCTATCCTTACGTGTGTATAACTAAAATAGAATGGAGAATTTAGCCATAGAAGTTAAATACTGAGAAACAGTGAAGTTCAGGTACTTCAGGGAACATTTGTGATAATGAAATTAAATTTACCCTGTCCATTCTTAGGTTTAATCACCAAAGATGTAAACACCACCACTTAATTCACAAGTGGAGAAGTCTGTAATCTACATGTGCGAAAGTGGGTGATAAATCAGAATTGACTGACTGCCCCCTGGGTAGTCCTAAGCAAAGTATCTGTGGCTATTGGACACATAAACTAAGAAGAAGGCACAGGAAGTGATGCAAAAGAAGTGCCTTTAAAAGGGAGTGATGACTTCCTATAACTCTCTTCTTGTTTATCACTTGGATCTGAAGGAGCACTGGCTGAGACCTTGGACTAGGTGAGACTGCTCTTAATCTCTCCTTTGGAACTATATGTGGTGAGTGTAAAGACTAAATCTTCCTGGATTTCCCTGAAGGAACTCTCCTTTCAAGAGAAGATTCATGTCTGACACTTTTGCTTCATTCATCCCCAGCCCTCGGTCCTCAGCCTTCTCCAATTGAGGACTAGTTAAACCTGCTTGGGGCTGTGGGCAAATTATTCAGTCTTTTAGATTACTTATCCTACCTTGTGCTCTCTTTGAATTTCTTACTGTCTTTCCCTCTTCTCATTTGTAAATAAACTACCATAAAAGTCATTTTGACTTGAGAATTTTTTTTATTGTGGATTGATGTTTATTTATTTCCCTGGCAACCATCCCTTTTTAATATTCACCCAACCAAAACCCCTTTTTATCCCATACACATTGAAATGTATATTGAGGTGCCCTAATATGAGGGGAGGAATGAGTAGAAAGGGAGACCATGAGCTAGTTGTTTATCTTGGTGAGAAAGGAAAGATAAGCTTCTGGGTGTGTTTGAGGAGGGAGCATCAGTAGATAATGGCCACCATGATCTGGATTCAATAACTCATTTGGAAAGAATAAAAGAAAAAGGTTTTTGGATAATAGAAGTAGAGAGGCTGAATGTGGCAATGGAGAGCAAGAAATATTACAACTTTACCATAAAAACAAGGGAGTTGGAGTATATGGGAGAAGGTGAACCCAGTACTATATAGGCTGGCTAGTGACAGATTGCTATCTGAGAGAGCCAGGTCTCAGTGCATGCCAAAAAATAGAAGAAATATGAGAGGAATAAGTAAAAACTGAAACAAAGTTTATTAATTATATGTAGAGAGTTTAAGAGAGCACAGGTTGGAGAGGGAAGCTTGTTTTTTGGAATTCAGGGGTTTAATGTCAGTTTTGAGGACAGAGACAATTAGTTGGAGTGGGACAATGCAAATTATTGGGGAATGAGTGCAGACAGAATATCAATTGATATTTCCTGGTGAAAACAAAAGATTTGATGGCTAAAAGTCTTCTTTGGTCCAGGCCCTTAAAATTTCATCACAATGGTATAACCTTGGGACAAGTAGTATTGCTTTTATCTGGCCATGGAGCAAGTAAGAGTAAAGCCTAGTTATATTTTGTCATAGGGCATCAGGTACCCAGACTTAGTGTAAAAAGAAGTAGAATCTTTTAAGGTTACAATTCTTTTTTTCTTCTCCATCAAATTGGGTTATTTGACCTCTTTAAAAAATATCACTTAACGGGCAGCTGGGTAGCTCAGTGGAGTGAGAGTCAGGCCTAGAGACAGGAGGTCCTAGGTTCAAACCCGGCCTCAGCCACTTCCAGCTGTGTGACCCTGGGCAAGTCACTTGACCCCTATTGCCCACCCTTACCACTCTTCCACCTATGAGAAAATACACCGAAGTACAAGGGTTTAAAAAAAAATATCACTTAATACTTGGCTTAAAACTCTCCAATCTCAGTCTCCACCTGGTGGAATTATGCCTTTGGAAAAGGGGCAGAGGAGAGTATGAAGTGTAGAGGGGTAAAATCACACTTGGATATTAGGCTTTTATTAGACATATTTAATGCAAAGATTTTATTTTCCCAATACACATTTAAAAAATTCTAACTGCTCATTTTGTAATATGTGATTCATTATTCTTTATATGTTAATGTTGGATAGAATTCATTTATAAATTTGAACCATGAATTTTTTTTTTCCTTTGGGAATGCATTTCCATTTTGTTTGTTTTTCTCTTCCTGAGGTTGTTGGGTTTATTTAGATTCTGGATTTTTGTGTATCATTAATTTGGATATTTTATATTTTTAAAAGATTTTGATTATAGCCTCCTCTTTAGGCTAGTCCTCCAACTCACCATAGCAGATCGTGTCCCAGAGGATGACTACCTCTTAGAGTTCTACACCCTGTGGATTTGCGCTGCTAACACTAGATCACAACTTTTAGGAAAGACATTTATTCAAATAGCATTGCAAGAATAGTAGTTATAAAAACATTCCCATTGAAACTTGATTTGTATTCTTCCACAAATATATGCAGGATCCATAGGCAGAGGGGGGCTGAAATTTAAACAATTATAGAAATTAAGTATGCATGTAGAATATACATTGACAAAAGCAACTTCCAGTTCTTGGCAGTATATGTTTTGGTGCTGAAAGTCCTTTGAATTTTTGTAAAGTCCTCATGCTTTCCCTCTGATTACATTGTCTTTTTGTGGTGTTACTTAATTGTTCCCAGTTAACTGGAACTTAATAGTTCCCATAATCTCTTTGACTATCTAGTTCATCTCTCTTCTCTGCTGCCAGGCACCTTGATATTTGAAGTATATGTCTGTTTCCTGATAGATACAGTGTCTGCCAATGGATCAGGATTTCCTCTTAAAAGCTGCATGGATTGGACTTGATAAAACTCAAGTTCCCTGCCAACTCTAAATGTTTAATTTTATGATCTTTTGTAGTAGGAAGAGAATAGAGAATTTCTATCCTTGTTCCTATCCTCTCCCCTCCACACAGGAGACTACATGATAGGAATGCTCATGTAATTGAGCATTTTAGTTTTTGATAATTTTCTTTATTTCATCTCCATTTGTTCTGAATTCTGGATTCCCATTTTTTATCTTGACATCTCTCTTATATTTTTGGACCCTAACCTTATTTTTAGCATCAGCTTTGTTAGTCTTTTCAAAGGATTATTTTTGTTTAATTTATATTAAAACCCTTTTTGTTTTAATTTTTTTCCTTTGATTTTCAAAAATGTTTCTTTTTAATTTATTTGAGGATTATTAACTCAGTTGTCTGTTTTGACTATATGATCAGTGGATTAATTTTTTCATTTTTGTTATTATAAATTTTCAGAAATATAGATGGATTTATCTATATATACATATATATGTATACATTCCCCTGTTGCTTTACTTGTATCCCATTTCATTTTGATATGCTGCCTCATTGTTGTCATTCTATTTAATATAATTATTTGTTGTTCCTATACTTTAGTCTTTGATTTAGTCATCATCATCAAAATGATGATTATTTTTAGTCTGGATGTATGATTTTATCAATATAGGGGGCTCCTATACTTATGATCAATATGATTCAGCTAGGCAACTTATCCATAACTCGTACGTTTAGATAGTTATGAGTATAGTAAGAGATTAGGTGATTTGTTCCTATTCACACATTATCAAAGATATGACTTAAAACAGTGTATCTGGGCCAGCTCTCTATCCATTAGTTGTTACTATCTTGTCTTTTTCTTATTAGTAGAATTTATATACCAGTGTCTTTCCTTCTCCACTCCCATATCATAGAAGGCATCATTCTATAGCACTTCCTCATTACTTATCACATTTTTTGGTCTTCATTCGAGTCTGAATCTTTTCTTCATATTTCCCTTATTGATTATAACATTCATTGTGTTATTGTCGCTAAAATATGTTTAATATTTCTGCCTTTTTAATTCATTTAATTTATTCATGAGAAGTTTATTTTTGCCGTAACACAATATCATTTTTAGTGAAGGTGTTAAAATAAGTATGCTTTTTAAGATTTCCATTAAATAATTGTCATTATCTTCTGCCTTGCCACAAACTCTTAAGGACCCTTAGATTTTTCCTCCTGAATTACATTTGATACCTCCTAAATTCATTTTCATCTCCTATTAGATTGTGAAATTATTGAGAACAGTTCTTTCTTTTCTATTTACATTCCTAGGGCTTAACACAAGGCTTTGTATATAGTAGGTATTTAAATGCTTTTTCATTCATCCATTCATCTATTCATTCATCTATCAAATTTAATTTTTCACATTCTGTTCAGATCAATCATTTCTCATTTTTCTTACGGATATTTCGAAGTTTGGAAAATGAATATTAAAGTCACCTATAATTTTTGCCTTACTATTGAAGATTTTTATGCTTTTGTTGGTTTTCCTTAATGTGGTTGGGTGCTATGCCATTCAGGCAATATATTTTTAATATCAACATTAATTCATTTTCCATAGCTTCATGAAGTATACTATGACTTTCCCATTTGTCCCCCATGAAACTATATATTTTTAATGTTGCCTTTACTGAAATCATGAGTTTTTATGCCTGCTCTTATGGATTCAGTTAAAGCATAATAAATTTTGTTCCCGTGCTTTTATTTCACTCTGTTTTTATGTTTTAGGTTTACTGACATAGCATATTAGTTCTGCTTTCTAATCAATTCCTTGAATTTATGGCTTAGTTTAGGACATAAAAGTTCATAATTATAATTGCTTGTTTTTCTTGCTATTAAATCTAATTATGTTACTTTAAAAGAATAATAACTTAACACTATTCACCTGTATCTCATTTTATTTAAAAGCATAAAATCCTTGTATAACCCAAATCAAATTGCTTACCCTCTCTGGAAGTGGGGGAGGGAGACAATTTGGATCTTATAACTTCAGAAAATGTTTATGGAAAATTGTGACTACATGAAATTGGAAAAATGAAACATTTTTTTAAAAGCATATATTTTAGGTCGCCTTCCTCCCAAAGATATATCTGCCCCTCTCCATCTAGCTCAGATCCCTGAATCTTACATAATTATTTTTTAATCCATGTTTTATGCCCATCACTTCTTCTGTTTGGAGTAATCTGACCCCAGTATCTGTCCTAACACAGAGATATCCCCTGGAATTTCTAAGACAATTCAGATCCAGATTCTGCCTTCGCCCCCCCCCCTTTTTTTTTACTTTTACTGATATTTTATTAACCAAGCCCAGACATAGTTATGATTCAAGAGTTTCTTTATCTCATATATGATTTTCTCCCATTTTTTACTTGAATGACCATTACATTTCATTCCTTAATTTTAGGGAATTCTTCTCCTTCTTTCTCTTTCCTTCTGTAATGGGAAATTCCATTATTGAATGTCCATGAAGTCCAAGATTTCTTCAAGCTGTCATCAATTATCTTAAGTCTTTTATCCATCTTACACCTTATATCTATCCTACAATTTCCCATTACACTTCCTATAGGGTACCCTGTATGGTGTCTGATCAAACCTCCTGGGAGTATTCCAAAGCTGTTCTCTCTTCAATCCCTAAATGACCCTTAGATAATGTCATTAACTAGGCTTTCATATTATATGCACTTGTTCCCTCTTATGATAACATTTTTTGGTTACTATTTAACTTTCAAAGATTTTGAATCAATCAAAGACACTGGATCACTGAGAGGCAGTCATATAATGGCTAATGTTTTTGGAATCTGAACCTTAAAACATGGTTTTGAATACTGCTTTAAAGATCTATTAATTGTGTAGTCATGAGTAGTAATTTTTCTTGCCTTAACCTTTCAGAACCTTAATTTCTATATCTTTAAAGTAGGAGCAATATTTATATAATCTACCATAAAATAATTGTGAAGAAAGAGTTTTCTGAAAGTTAAAGTGCTATATGAATGAGTTATTATTTGAAGGAGAGATATTAAATCTGTGATCTTGTTGAAGATCCTAATTTTTTACATATATACAAATGTTCAACTTTGCAGTACATGTTTTTTTTGGGAGGCAAGTCCACCATCTTTGCTTTTTGATATAACCTCTTCCAGTCACTTTTAAAATTTATTGTCTTGGGGGCAGTTAGGTGGCTCAGTGAATTGAGAGGCAGGCCTAGAGATGAGAGGTCCTGGGTTCAAATCTGGCCTCAGACACTTCTTAGCTGTGTGACCCTGGGAAAGTTGCTTAACCCCCATTGCCCAGGCCTTACCACAGTTCTGCTTTGGAACCAAAGCACAGTATTGATTTTAAGGTGGAAAGTAAGAGTTTAAATTTTATTATCTTCAATGGGTTGACCTTTGCATTTTGGACCTACATTACTTTTATGTGTGAACTTTGTACTCCTACCTGCCTTTAAGATTTTTCTCCAATATTGACTGGCAATTACATTTCTGGGTAATATCAATGTGGGGTTCTTCTTGGACAGTATCCTATGTGTTCTATCAATTTGATGTTTACCTTCTAATTTCACTACTTCTGAACATTGCCTTTTATGAATTCCTGAAATGTGGCATTCAGACTATTTTATCATTTTTTTTTTCTTGGTAGCCAATTATTCTCTGATTATCTTGCCAAGTTCTATTTTCTATATCAGTTGTTTTGGTTTCTAGAGATTTTAAATGTTCTTCCCATTTTTCCATCTTTTAATTTGTTCTGATATTTATTGTATAGATGAAAATCACATGTATCAATCGTAGAATAAAGGAGAAGAAAATTATGGATTTGAACATGATTGCAACGCAACAAATAAGGAATAAAGAATCAGAGCAGAAGGTGTCATCAAAGAGGTTATTATAGAAAACAAATAGGCAAGTCATGTTAATGGATATCCATACACTAATATCTGTCATGTCAATAAAAAGAAAGGAAGAGTCTCTGGCACATTGGTGGAATCTCTTTAGTAAATGTATGGGAGAGTTTGGATGAGAATTGCACAAGAGAGGCAAGCATGAATGTATCACTATCTGAAAAATTCAAAGGAATGTACATGTTAATGAAATAACAAATGTACTTGAAGATATCAGATATATTTATTTACATTTTGTCTACTATGATCCTTTTCAATATGCTCACTGTTTTTTCTCATATTCTAAATCATTGATAACCTCTTTTTAAACCTTTGAATCATTGAAGAGGTCTGCTTTTCCCTCCTTGTAGCTGCTTTCAAATCTTTAAAAATTTTTAAACCATTCAGAGGAGGGTTACATCAGTTAAGTTCACATTTCTGTCATTCTAATTGTTGCCATTTAAATATTTCATTCCTTTGGAAATTCCTTCTCAATTTCTTTTATTCTTTTATATTTATTCTTTGTTTTAGAACTTCACTTTATTAAATTCTTTAGTTTCTGTAATTATTTTTCTTTGAAGTAATCCTTGTGATGATTTATTTTCTTTTCCCTATTGTTATTGCTATTGTTGCTGATGATCCTATTGCTTTATAGCCTATTTCTTATATTCTAAGGACAATCTTTCACTCATCCATCTTAATGAAATTAGCCTACTAAATATTTATTTAAAGATTAGACTATTAACAAAATATCACAATTAACTTCTATTCAAGATTGGGCTATTCATGAAGTGGTGGGGAGGGGGCTTATTTGCTACTTTCTCATATATTAACCAACTAATTAGTAAGAAAATGGATTGACTACTAGCCTTTTAATGTAATTTATCATACTACTTCTTTTGCTTTGTCTCCTATATGTTCAATGAAATTAGAAGGAAATACAATTTACTGTTATGATGAGGTAAGTTCTCCTTTTATTCAAATCTTAAGCATAAGCTTTCTGTGGTCTTTATCTATAGTAGACTGCTTAATTGTGAACTGTGAGGTACTAAGATGCCTCTTGTGATGGAATTAGTAAATACTATAACTATATGAGATATAGAATGGAGATACTTTGTTTGTTTTTTAACTTAATATCTATTGATGGCTTATTTCAAACTTGGCTGAAACTTTTTAAAAATAAACTCCTGCTGATCCTTCTCTTATGTTCTTATCTTTCATTTTCATTTTTTTTTAATTAGGAAGGCTATAGTATGGTTAAAGGTTTTGCTTAGATGAGAAGTAAGCAATTTGTATTTGTTGAAAGGTTTTAAAAATCCATCTGGTATTATTTTCCTAACCTTGATTAAAAACATTATACTTAAACACACTGGTACTGCTTGATTAATTATTTCCATATTATTTCCTCATGCCTTCTCATAGCTGGTACAGTGGCAGCTGTTCATTAATGGAGACTATGTCACAATTTTAATATATAATTGAGAAATGAAGTGTACTTTATCAAAGTCTAGGGAGAAAAAGAATAGGAGACATCAGCATCAAGCAGAAGGCACAAATGGTGGGCCTAACTTTATATATTGATTTTTTTTTGCCTGGATCTGTGTTTTTATTAGGGATGGGGGAACTCCTTCTGTGGAAACTTTTTTTTAACCCTTCTCTTCTCTTTTAGAATCAGTACTGTGCATTGGTTCCCAAGGTTTAGAAGAATAGTAAGGAATAGACAATGAGGGTTAAATGACTTGACCAGGGTCACACAACTAGGAAGTGTTGGAGACCAGATTTAAACTCAGTACCTCCCATCTCTGTGTCTGATTCTCAATCCACTGAACCACCTAGCTGCCCCTTTTGTGGAAATTTTTTCCATCAGATGAGCAACTAGTACTGAGATATTAAATCATTTGGTCATGATTACTAAGTTCATATATGTCATAGGTAGATCCTCAGTCCAAGTCTTCCTGACAATAAGGAAAGCCATGAAGATGTTATCTATCTTCAGTTTTCCTGATAAGAGAAGAACCTTTAATTAAGAAACTATAGTGTACCAAGCACACTGATAAAAGTTCTAGGGATACAAAGAAAGACAAAAAAAACAGACCTTACTTTCAAGGCGCTCATAATCAAATTGGATAGACAATGTGGAAACATCTTTATAGAAATAAAACATATATAAGATCAACTGGAGAACATCACAGAGGGAAGGCACTACCATTAAAGATGATTGGGAAAGGCTTCTTGCAAAAGATGATATTTTATTTGAGGATTAGAGAAAGCCAAAAAGTAGAGACAAAAATAGAATTCCAGACATAAAGAACAATCAGTAAAAATTTCAGTACCAGGAGATGGATTGTCTTATATGAGGAACAACAGGGAAATCAAAATCACAGAAAAAGTTAGGTGTAACAAGAGTGGAAAAGTTGAATGGAGCCAAGTTAAAAAGGGCTTTAAAAGGTGAACAGGAAATTTTATTTTTGATCCTCGAGTTAAAGATGGCCACTGGAGGTGAGGAAGAAGGGGATAATATGGTGAGGCCAGTTGCTTTACGAAGATTCTTTGGCAGCAGGATGAAGGGCAAGTTGAAGTTGGGATAAATTTGAGGCAGGCAGGCCAACCAGAAAGTTATTTCATTTGTCCAGGAGTGAAAGGATACTGGTCTGCAACATGGTGGTAGCAATGTCATAGGAGAGAAGGGGCTATATATGAGAGATGATAGGAAGTTATAATCAACAAGACTTGGCAATGGAGAGTAAGAAAGAGTCAAGAGTAGAAGATGACCACCACTAGGTTTGGAGCCTGGATAGCTGGCTTTGTGGGGTAAAGAAAATGAGAAAAGAAAATTCTGGAACTTGCTGAGCTGAAGATGTCTATGGTACATCCAGTTTTAGAGGTTCATTCTAGAGTTGGAGATACCTGGCTAGAGGGCAGGTAAGAGGTTTGGGATGCAAAGCTAGATCTGAAAATCATCTGCACAGATACTATCACGAGAGGAGAAGAAGGCAAGATTTCTGCAGTTAGATTGAAGATTAGCTTCTAGCTACCTAAATAACAAGACAGATTTATTTACTTACTTATTCATGGGAATGGCAAATAAAACTCTCCTAAACTATATAATTTTTACATTAAGAGATCCCTAAGAAACTCCATAACAACATTTGCAAGTGTTTCCATAAGAAGAAAAGTTTATGAAACATGTTTAAATATTTATGGAATGATAAAAATGAGGCATTAATTGGCAAACAACTTAATTAAAATGCTTTCTCAAGTAATTAGCAGCAAATACTTCCCTATCTGTTTTGCATGCCATTTGTCTTCTTCTCTGTTTGTTAAAGCCTGCCTGTCAGTCAAACTTTGCTGCAGGTAATTTTTTAGCTCTGTGGGGAAAATCTTCAAAAATTACATCTGAATTTAAAATATTTTGATTATCATTTTTATCTAACAAATTCTCTTTTTCACTTCATCTTCTATATGTCCCAGCAAAGCACCATCCTGGGAATTTAGGGCCTGAAGATGAAATTCTGCATCAAGGCATTACCGAGTTTCCAAAAACACTCTCCAGAGAACCAACTGAATCAATCTCGAATCAACAAACAGTGCAGTTAATTAATGAGCACACCATCAGGGAGCTTTTTTAAACAATGTTGACTGCTGCTGCCTCAGGACCAATAGCACCAGAAGTTATTGCTGGTTTGAAAGAAGTGACTCTTAGGGTTCCCCCAAGGCACCTTTTGCTTACATTAGCTATTTCCCACAACTTTTCCTTTTATTTGTACCCTAGGGGAAGTATACTTATTTGCTAAATTACTTTTTAAGTGATGCTCCTTCTTGCCAGTAGCCTGAGGTACAGCAGTGAAGATGCCACTGAGTGAAAAAGAACAGAAACTAACTCTGGTCCTGGTGAAAAAGTCTAGGAGAAAAAAATCTGCTGCAGTTTTGAGACAGCACAGAGAACCTGGAGAGATTTTTCGAGAAAGTTTTTTCAGGGAGGGCTAAGGTCCAGTTCTGAGGGTGGGAATGGTTTGCACATCCCAAACCTGAACTTCATCGTGTCGGGCTGCTGCTTCATCATGGCACAACGTGACCTTGGCTCTCTAAGGCTATGATGGCAAAGGCACCTAAGCTCTGCAGGTCTAGTCATTCAATCATGAATAAACCGATTAAGTCCTACTATGTGTCTGGCATTATTCAACATTCAGGGAACACTATAAAGACAAAAGGGGAAAAGGCAAGCAGGAAACGGGTCCCATGATCATTTGTATGTCTGCCATCCTAAGACCATGTAGTAGAGGATTGACTCTGGAGTCAGAAAGCCAGAGTTCAAGTTTCACTTTTTTTTTTTTTTTTGCCTGACCCTAAGGTATAGCAGTGATGATGCCACTGAGTGAAAAAGAACAGAAGCTAACTCTGGTTCTGGTGAAAAAGTCTAGGAGAAAAACCCTGCCACAATTTTGAGATAGCATGTAAGACCTGAAGAGATTATGGGGAAAGGGAAGAGACTGAACTAAAAGTTTCTGAGGAAGCTTTAAGCTCCATAGCTATGTTTCTTCCTTCCTCCAATCAGCTTTTTCTAAGAAAGGATCATTACCTGGAGTCTTCTGGCAAACATTCATTCACTGAGGGGTCTTGTGACCTGTGTAAGAGGAGATCTATTTCCCTAAGGAGAAAATTTCCTATAGAAAAAATGGGAAGCCTTACATGAACTGAGCAGAGGGAACTGTCTAGATCAAGGTAAACAATACATACAATGGCATAACAATAGGAACAGAACAAATTATAAGATGAATATTCATCTTTGCCATTTTAATCACCAACCTTAACCTCAAAGAAGAGTTGAGAAAATTCACCTCTCTTCTTTTGGATTATGGGTAAAGAAGGTTGCATTGACAGGCTGTCAGCTAAAGTAGCCTTTGGTATTAACAAGCTGTTCCCTCCCTTCTTTGTAAAGCTTTGTTACAAGGGAAGACTTCCTTGTAGGGAAAAGAAGAATATATTCTAAGATGAATTTATGGGTGAATATGAGAATTATGGAGAAATATAGAAAGGTAACACATGAACTGATATAAAGTGAAGTAAACAAAAGCAAGAAAACAATATGTACAATGACTACAAAAATACAAAGAGGAAGAACAACAACCTCAAAATAATTGAAAAAGAGTGTTATGGACTTCTGAGTTACAAAGATGGAGAACTAGACATTTTCTCTAATGCCCACAACTTCTCGAATCTATCCGAAAAAGAAAATGCACATCAAAGATGAAGCAATTCCATCACTCCCCAAGATCTAGAACTCTCAGAATTTAAAAAAAAAAAAAAAAGGAAAACAATCCAAATCCATGGATCCTGAGCTAACCCAGCATCCCTCCCCCAGGTCCCATCCTAATAAGATCCAGGTTCCATAAGGAGACCCAAGAACACAATACAGGCTTATCACATCTTACCACCTTTTTTTCTAGTGCTGTGGAAACTTCTGGCTCTAGGCGGTAGACATTTACCCTGGCTATAACCTTGAACATAAGCAGATTAAATCAAGAGGGAAAATACTAATAACACAGAACAATTTGGCCTCCAGATCTAATAAACAACTGCAGGCATTTATAAATACTGCATAACACTATTTATAAATATTACCATACCACATATAAAGCATATTATAAATACTGTAAAACAAAGGAAGATATCAAAGCTTGATGAGATATAGGACCCTGTGTAATTTGAGGAGAACATGGTAGTATAACTTGCTATTCTTGAATGGTTCAAAAGAGAAATAAGAATTAAGAGGGCAAAATTTGTGGCCTATACAGCAAAAATAATAGGCAGAATCAAAAAACTGGAATCCAAAGTAGCAATCCTCACCAAAGAAAGGAGAGAATACTAGATAGAAAATGAAAATACACGGAATTGAAAACAATCTAGAAGAAGAGTACAAAAAAACCCCCATAACACTAAAAGTAAATATGTTCATAATGCAAGTAGTACATATTGTTCTCAAAGACAGAATGCAAAGAGAAAACCTAAGGGTCCTAAGTGTCTGAGAAGAACAAGGTAGGACAAAAACCTTAATATCATAATACAGGAAATAATGGAGGAAAACTACCCAGAACTTCCCAATAGAAAATGAATACCAATAAGAATTCACAGATAATCTCCAGAAAAATATTAAGGTTTTGCAAACTCCAAGAAACATAATGATTAAATTTATTAATTCAACCCAGAAGCAAGAAGTTCTTTGAGTAAACAGGAAAAATATCTTCTAATATAGAGAAAAAAAATTTGAAAAAATTCAAGACTATTCTGTAACTACTGAAAAACTTTGGAGGTGATAGAATATTTCCTCCTATGAAAATGTGTTCCAAAAAATAAAGAAGCTCAGGATGCAGTCCAGGGTAACCTATCCTGAAAATCTGAATTTAACCAAACATGAAAAAGAGATGGACATTCAATAAAAAAGAGGCATTTGAAACATTTTTAGAAAGAAAACCAGAACTGAGGAGATTGTTTGCTTCTTAATCAATCAAAAAGTGAAAATTGTGAAATAGCAAAGAACATAGCATATTCCTTGGAAGAACTATATAAGATATCTCATTCCAAACTTTGCAGAGAGGTGTGGCCTATAGGTATGGAACATTACACATATTTTTGATAAATTAATCCACTTTATTGTTTGTTTTGTATAAACCTTTACTTTCAGTCTAAGAACCAAAATTGTGTTTTGGTTCCAAGGCAGAAGAGCAGTAAGGGCTAGGCAATGGGGGTTAAGTGACTTGCCCAGAGTCACACAGCTAGGAAGTCTGAGTCCAGATTTGAACTCAGGACCTCCTATTTCTAGGCCTGGCTCTCAATCCACTAAGCCACTTATCTGGCCCCATTACTGTTTTTTTTTTCTTTCCTTCCTTTGGGGGGGAGGGTGACAACAACAACAAACTCTAGTAAGGGAAGGTGGAAGAATATGAAGGAAAAAAAATTGGGCAATGATAACAGAAGCTATATCAATAATTTTTTTAAAAAAATTATAAGACACTTCCCAGCTGTGTGACCCTGGGCAAGTCACTTGATCCCCATTGCCCACTCTTACCACTCTTCCATCTATGAGCCAATACACAGAAGTTAAGGGTTTAAAAAAAATTATAGAGTGATGAATAGAAGAAAAATGTAATCCATGATTCTTATGCATCAAACAGCTTGGAAAGTCTGGAATTGTGAAATCCATTTTGAAGTTGCCAACTCATTTGGTGAGGAAAAGGAAACTTTCTTCTTGTTTTTACTCTTCAATTCTCAGTCTTTAGGGGCTTTCAACAGAAATAAGTATAATTTAAAAATAAGGAATTTCATTCAGAAGAGTTAGTTTCTTCTTCACTTCCTAATAGAGTTTAATTGTTTTGTATTAAGGGTTTTTGTTTCAATTGGGGAAACAAAGTCCTAAATGTTAAATAAGTAAATAAAAAGGGACGAATTTCCTGAATTCTTAAATGTTTTCATTTTTTCCTAATAAACTAGGCAGAAAATTAACTTCCTTAGGTGCATTTAAAATAGTTTTTTAGTTTATTTTTTCTCCACATGA
This sequence comes from Gracilinanus agilis, assembly GCF_016433145.1. Taxonomy (NCBI): domain Eukaryota; kingdom Metazoa; phylum Chordata; class Mammalia; order Didelphimorphia; family Didelphidae; genus Gracilinanus; species Gracilinanus agilis. Next base: position 503,558,304 of record NC_058130.1, read on the forward strand.
TTTGAGCATTTTTTCAAATTTTCACAAACAGATTAAATTTATTATGTTTCTAGAATTAATTAGTTCCATGTTTGTGAAACTGGGAAGATAACAATACTTTGAGAATTCCCAAGAGAGACTATTACTTACTACGTCTCTTTATAAGTAAATGTTGTAAAACATTCAACAGATAAAAAGCTTATTAAGAGTTCCATTAACATTAAAAATATTGACTTCACCATTAGTTAAAATAATTTGTCCCAAGAGAAGGAGAATGACTCTGATTCTTCATTACAAATCCACAATTCAATTGACATTCACATGGATATAGTACTTTGTGGGGTTACTCACAGCAATAATAGGAAGCAGGTCATGAAAGTCTTATTATTCTCATTTTGCAGATAATGAAACAGGTTGAGGGGAGTTGTGACTTGAGCACTGGAACTGGGTTTTGGAACTGGGACTTAAATACAAATCTTCTGATTCCAGGTCTCATGCTTTTGAAAATAATATGGCCATATTTTTATATTGATTCTATTATTTGCTCAGGGTTTGATTTTTGGAAACATACATTACTTTGTCTCCATTGGAAAGTTATCATCCACAAGTTCCTAACTATATTTGTGGCTTGACTGGAATACAATTTACTTGATCAAATCTTGTCTAATTTAAACACTGCTCATCCTTTAGGGTCTATGCCACCTTTTCCTATGAAATTACTTCGCTCTCCTTTGAACTGTCATACTAACTTGATTCTGCCTCTATTGTGTTCTTTTGGTACCTTTTGTATTATATTTATATTTTTTATGTTGTCTTCTGTTGGATTATGAACTGCTGAAGGTCAGGAACTATGTCTTAAATAATTTTGTATCTTCTTTACAGATTATGTAGAAAGCTAGGGGGTATAATGGATAGAACTCTGGACTTGGAGTCAGGAACACTTCAGTTCAAATTAGAATTTAAATACTGGCTGTGTGACCCTTGGCAAGTCACTTAAACTGTTTTTCAACCTTTGTTTCCTCATCTTCAAAATGAAAGGCTTATCTTGCTAGCCTATAAGATTTTTTTTTCTGCCTTTAAATCCTAAGATTTTTTGAAGTAATCTCATTTATTTAATTAAGCATTTTTAACATCTATTTCTACATACTGAGGAAGGTACAAAATAGATTGTTTATGCCATAACAAGCCACTAGATATTTGAAAACATCTGGATTTTTATTGAATAAATAATTAGGCAAATAGCTTGCACAGTGTCTGGCACAATGCAGACATAATGTACGCTGGTTGATTGACTGGTTGATTAAAACCAGGGGAAAAAAACAGAAATAGTATCACCAATACTTATATATGTGTTTTCTGGGTCCATAGTAGTCAGACTTGACAAATCCCTCTGTCTAAATCTTTTTTTTAAAACATATATTAATATTCGTTTTTAACATGGTTACATGATTCATGCTCCTACTTTCCCCTTCACCCCCCGCAACTCCCCCACCCATGGCCGACACACATTTCCACTGGTTTTATCACCTCTGTCTAAATCTTAATAGAAGTTACTTTTAGTCCAACGAAGAATAATTCTTAGAGGTGGTGAAGAGAATTATCATTTTTAAAAGGAATTTTTTTATGTGTAATTTCTATTCACAAAGCATGAAACTGGCTTTCTTTCTGCATGTGCCTCATTCAGATGACTCCAAGATCAGTTTAGGATTTTCAGGCAAAGGAGGCAGTAAAAAGAAAGGAAAAAAAAAAGTTGAAAACCCAAATGTAGTTGTCTGAATCACAAATGTTGAAGATACATGGCTTATGGAGGAAAAATTCAGTTTCCATTATTTGACTACTCCTGTTCTTCCTCTGTTCTGAAATACTCATGTGCATTTGTCTTGACGAATGTAGTATTGGTATTCACACTGGTGTCAGCACATGTTCTTGGTGTCATCCTTATGAGCAAGTTTGGGGAATTGTAGCTAGTAAAGCAAGTTACCTTAACTCTTCTTAAAGTCGGGTCACACCTGACATAAAGAAGACAAAAAGATATACCATCTGGGAAGGAGTGGATCTCAATAGTGCCAGTGACTGAAATGAGTAGCTTCAGAAGACAAAGGAATTCTGCAGCCAATTCTCTGGAGAATCATAGCTGCTAGTGATCAGGAGAATGGAAACTATAACAGAAAAATTGGAGTAAATCGTCAAGGAAGGAAAAAAGAAAAGGAGATTGAAGTATTTGTGAAATAATTGATAGGAGAATTGAGAAGAAAAGATGGATAAATCTGTGTGCAAAAAAAGTAGTGAATGAAGCAAAGGATAATAAAATCCAAGATGGTAGAATTATATAAAATGAAAACTTAAACAATGAGGTGATTAGGAAATACTTTGGAAAAAATAATCCAACTGGGAACTATTTATTTTATCTTTCAATAGCATGGTTCTAGCTAGGCAAAGATGAAGATTGGGTTAAAAAATAACAAAGCATTTCAAGAATGATTATCTTCAGTCTCTGCACTTTGGATCTAATTCTAGAGTTCTTTGGTTATGTATTTTGATCTGCCAAGATCCAACAAATCTAGGGCAAGTATACATTCTAAATGAAGAAATCTAGAAATTGAGCTGGTTTCAAGACTAATCCAAGGAGTTTGGGCTTGCTCCATTGCAGAACCTAGTGTAACCTGTAATTTCTGTAGCAAATTTGATAACAAGGTCTATTCTAGAGCAATCCTGAAGTCCAAGGCATTTTCCAAGCTGATTACTCTTGGGAATAAACTGAAGAATGATCAGTGAGGTAAATGTAAACTTTCTAGTCTGGAGTCTTCCCCAAAATTCTGTTTCTGTCTAATGTTGCTTCAATGGAGCTGAATCATAACTGAACTAATTTCCAGGGTTGTCAGGGCATGTTGGGACATTTATTTGAAATATGTTTCATGGATTGTTAGATCAGAAGATGTTTGTACAGAGGAGAGTGAAATGATTTAGTTTTTCACAACATTGGAAATACCTGTTAAGACAAGACATCTGTTGGAATTAGATATCCTTCACTTAAACAGATGAAGGACTAATCTCTTGAGTTTAAAATTGGTATAGCTTTTTAAGAAATTAAACTGAAGTCAATAGTGTTTAAAGTCAACAGAAACTAGAAAGACTAGGATGAAACCACATGGCATACTTCTATATATAACCTATAAAATGGGAAGTAAGACAAATAATTCAAATGATTTAAATTGCCAAATACCCCAATGGCTTTGATTCTTTAAACAATAGTTTTGTCATATAAATTACCACTATATCATAGTTTCCTATATCTTAGCCCATACATCATCTTTTCAATACAAAGAAATAGAATTCATTATAATTTGTTTATAGTAATGTTATTGTTGTTTGTTTGTTTCAGTCATGTCCAGCTCTTAATAGCCCTATTTGGAGTTTTCTTGGCAATGATCCTGGAGTGCTTTGCTATTTCCTTTTCCAATTTATTTTACAGATACAGAAACTGAAGCAAACAGGATTAAATTACTTGCTCAGGGTCACACAACTAGTAAGGATCTGAGGCTGGATTTGAACTTGGGTCATTCTGACTCTAAGCCTGGTGCTCCATCCATTTGTTCCTCCATTCATTATGTACTTTCAGCCAAATTCCAAGCTACTATGAGTAGCATTGATCCATAAAGTTGGTTTACACAAAAGAAAATATATATAACTTTATATTCCAAAACTAAATGTCTGTCACCAGAAATATATGCCTGCAAATTAATCTTTTCTAAGAAGTTTTTATTGAAGTGAATTTTTTAAAGGATGTGGCCCATGATCTTTGGTCTTTGAATGAGTGGGTCTCAAATGCAAAAGAAGAAGAAAATTCTGGGCTAAAATGGAAAGATTTATGATCTCCAAGGTAAGAAAAATAATTAGAAAAGTCTAAGAGAAATTTCCTTAATTTTTTTTATCATATCAAAGTCAATCTCTTTTCATTCTTAATGGTTTTGTGTGCATATCCTATCAGATTGGAAGCTCTAAACTTTAAAGATGAATTAACAGCTAGATAGCTCTTTCCAATATTGGAGAATCTCATATATATGTTGCTTTAAAGGGTATGTCATTGTTGCTTTACTTTGTGTATTTAAGATGCAAAATTGTACGTAGAATAATCATAGAAAAAGCTTAGGAATGAGCTGCTTATGTCCTAACGGGGCATAAACCTAATTATTAGAGATTAGTAAAAAAAAAAAAAAAAAAGATGGTTGCACAGTTACACTTCAGTAATGGCATTTTATTATTTATCATCATCATTATTATTATATTATATTATTCATGTAATATAAAATTTTACCCAAAGAGGATAGTGTAAAAGAATTCTGGGTTAGGATGTAAATGAATGAAAATAGAAAAATAATAGAAGATAACTTCTATAAGCCACCACAACTGCTGGTTTTGCTACACTAAATCATGCTAACATCATTCCATTCTCAACACACATAAAAAAAAAAAAGAACATTGAAAAAATCAAAACAAAGCAAACAAAATCCTGAATGTGGAGTCAGAAAGCCTAGAACTAAGTCTTCATTTTGGGAATGACTTGCTATATTACTGTGGGGAAGTTGTTCTACTCTTCTCTGAATTTCAAGGTCCTTATATGGAAAGTAAGAAAGTTGGATGATTGAGCTCTAACTTCATCTCAAACAGTCTATAACTCCCTAATTCCTATTTTCTTCTGAAGAGGAATGATTTCCATAGTATTGTGAGAAAGAATCAATTAAGCATCAGTAATGACAATGGTGACTTACATTGTGTACCTCAATTTCCTTATCCATAAAATGGGGATGATAATAGTGCCTATCTATCAGAATATATTTGTAAAGCACTTTGCAAGCCTTAATGTGCCATATAAATTTTAGCTATTTTTACTATTATTTTACTATTTTACTATTATTATTTACATAATGAAAAATAGAAGCAAAGTTGGATCAAAAGAATTGAGAACAAGTTTTATGTACCTATATACACAAATATTAAAGATATTTTAATAGTCTTTACTAAAATCCTACTTTTATGCTTATTCATAACACAGTGGCAACCATGAGTTGGTGAAAGCTGTAACATAGACAGATCCCACCAAAGGAGAATAGCTTTAAGAATGGTCATGGTGGGAAAATCTGCTGTCCAAGGATTAATGTGACTAAGTTTGGAGAAGCTCATTCCTAAAAGTTGGATGTTGGATATCAGAGAGCTGTATTTTTGACCCAAACAATTTTCAAAGACCACCTAAGTTAGAGAGGTTGTGATATGAATCGGTGGCCTCATCTACATCAGTGAATTCTCAGATCCTGAAAAATTTAAAGTATTTAAATGGTGGAGACTTTCCTTTTAGAACACAGTGGTGAGAGACTTTCTTGCCAAGTTTGCTGCTTTAAGACATTCTCCAAAAGTACTTTTAGGAGTTGCATGTCAGAAGATGAAAACAGTTTAAATAGAGTACATAGAAGAGCAGAGTCAGAGAAAAGTCATAGACAACATTCTTTTTCCATCTCTAATTTTTATCATATTGCTATTTATGTATGTAAAACTATACATATATATGTATATGAATATATTTATATGCATACATATTCAGTATGTGTTAAAAATACAACCAAAGTAAAGACAGACTTGTTAAATCCTTGTACCCAAAACCCAATTGTCTTAAAATATGCAACTAGGTTTCAATTTTGAAAAATCTCTTTGTATACTTTGTAAAAATATTCAGTATAATTTAGCAGCACTTTTCACACATGTACAAGCAACAAGAGTAAAACGTGTAAATTTGAAGAGGTAAAAAATAGAATTTGGAAGACCTGGACAATTGTCCTTTATCTGCAAATAACTCATTTATTGAACAAGAAAATATTATTTGAACTCCCTTTCTTTGTAATAGGATCATAGGAATCTTTGACTTCATTGATATTTGGAACTCCTTCCCTCAATTAGGCTAATGCCTTTGCAATTTAAATAAGAGTTGAGGAAAGAACTAAAAGAGTAAGTGGCTTGACTAGACTCACCCAGTCAGTTTGTTTCATAAGCAGTTCTTTGATCCCTTCTTCAACAATTCAAGGCTAGTTTTTTTCTTTAATCCATATATATGGAAGATCATAAGATTATATATTTAGAGCTAGTGACATTAGAAGTTATCCAGGGGGGGAACTATATGACTCAGTGGATTAAGTGTCAAACCTAGAGTTTGGAGGTGCTGGGCTCAAATTTGGTTTCAGACACTTCCTGGCAGTGTCACCCTGGGCAAGTCACTTAAAAAGCCATTGCCTGCCCCTTACCAGTCTTCTGCTTTGGAAGCAATAAATCCAGCTAGAATAGACATTAGTGATTTTTAAATTTCCTACTCCTAGTGGTATAATCTAACATATGAAATACAGTTATCTCTTCCACATCATAGGGGTTAGGGGTATGGAACCCCATGAAATGGAAAAATCCATGTAAATTTTTTGACTTTTACATTCTTTTCACAAACTTTAACTTTTTACCTATTTTACCTTTAAAAAAAGAAATTGTGTATATTATATTAAAAGAGTAAATATGTTGATATTATATAATACTGTACCTATCTATCTATCTATCTATCTATCTATCTATCTATCTATCTATCTATCTATCTATCTATGTATCTATCTATGTATCTATGTATCTATCTATCTGTTTTACATGTTTCTGAATTTCTAAACTTTCTCTGTCATCTACAGCTTCCACAACCTCCCCCCCCCCCCCCCCCCCCATTCCCATTTAATTTCTTATGCTGGGCTGAGATATATTTATACAATGTGGGGAAAGTCACAACATGGAAAGGATAATTGCGTGCATGCATATGTTTATTTATAATTTCTATCTATCTATCTATCTATCTATCTATCTATCTATCTATCTATCTATCTATCTCTACATCTATCTATCTATCTATCT
>NC_058130.1:503565454-503650539 GCF_016433145.1 Gracilinanus agilis
TCTCTCTCTCCATATATATATATATATATATATATATATATATATATGTATATGTGGTGAGTTGTCAATAAAAGCTTCATCATGGATAACGGCCAATTTATGGAATCTTGTCATATTGACAAAATATTGACCAGATGGTTGTTGAGTCAGTAGATTGGATTAATTTCATCAGTTACTTTGATAAATCTAAAGATATTTGTTATTCTTTATCCACCCAAATTATCTGCAGAAAATAGCAGAACTGATACTTAAAGCCAGGTATGACTCCATCTCCAGTGCACTTTCCATCAACACCAATTCCTTCCATCCTATAAAGACCCATGCCATGATTTTAAGTCCCCACCACTGAATATTTCAGTTTTTTCCCCCTCGGGGGAAATAATGAAAGACAGACAAAATCATGACTATAAAGATGTGGATGTTTAGGAAACACCTGGGTGATTAAGTGTTTTTTTTTTGTTTTTATCCAGATGTTTAAAAATAAGTTGTTACTTAGCATAACATGGGTTTGCTTAGTCTTATTCTAGAATTTTCAAACATTTGAGCACAACTTGCTTTGCTCAGGCTGGCCTCCAAAGACTCCTTTTCTCCCAAGCTCCTCTCTTCCTGAAGGATAATTCTTTTAATGCTTATGGTATCTTTTAAAAGTATTTCCATTGGTTTCTTTGGTTTCCATATCTTAATAATTTCCAAAGATATTACTCCAATTCACCCCTACCCAGAAAGTCTTTGTTTTTAAAAAAGAAAAACACATTTGACAGTACATGCAAAATTCTATGCCTACAATTTCTCACTTCTCCAACTAAATGGGGGAAGTACATTTTCTCAACACTTCTCTGAGACTGAGCTTTGTAATTATAATTTTCAATTATAGTTGAAATCTAATTTTATAATTTTTAGTTCAATTTCATTTTATTATTCATTCTGTCTACAATGTAATTGTCTGCTTACCTGACCATGCCTCAGATTATGTCTTCCTAGTTTTCTCTGACTTCTTCATATTCATCAAATCTTATTTTTCTCCCTGTTTTTTTAAATGACATTTTTGCTCCAATTATATGTAAAAATAATTTAATAAATTAATTTAAAGAAATCTTCAGTCTCAAATTCTCTCTGTCTTTCTCATCTTCCCTCATTTACCTTCTCCCACTCCCTGAGATAGTAAGCAATCTGATATAGACTTCACATGTGCAAAAAATTTATCAATCTTATTTTTCAGTAAGATCCCTTATGGTTATACACACAATTTGTTTTGCAAATTCCTAGTTGATGGATAATTACCTACTGTGTTTCTAGCTATTGGCTAATACCATTTTTAAAAGTGCTGGTATGAATTTGGTCAGATGTAGGAACTTCTTTTCTGTTCTTATCTCTAGGGGAATCTGTTGATCAAGGGATATGGGCCTTTTAATCACTTCTTTAGTATAATTCTAAATTTGTTTCTAGGATGTTTGGACAAATTCCAAAACTACCAATAATGTAATAGTACGCCTGTCTTTCCACATTTCCTGCAGCACTAAATATTTCCATCATTTGGGTCATTGCCAATTTTCTGGGCATAAAATGAAACCCTATAATTGTTTTCAAGACCTACCTTGCAAGATAGTTGTGAACAACAAAATGAGTTAATATTTGTAAGGCACTTAGCACAGGGTTTAGTTCAGAGTGATTACTATGTAAATGTTCATTCCTTTCTCTTCTCCCTTCCATTTCTCTTATGGATATTTATAGTTGGTAATTCTTCTTTTGAGAACTATTTGTCTATCATTTGACCACTTACCCATTAGTGAATGGCTCTTGGTATTATATATTTGTATTACTCCCTTATGTATCTTGCATATCACACCCTTGCATATCACACTTTTTTGCAAGTAGTTTTCTCCTTTATAGCTTCCCTTCTTATCCTAGCTGCATTGATTTTGTTCTTATAAAATATTTTTCCCTTCATGTAATCAAAATGATCTCTTTTAATTTTTGTTAGCTCCTCTTTGGGGTAGGTAGGTGGCACAGTGGATGAAGCACTATTCAAATATAGCCTCAGAACTACAGATCTTGGGCAAGTCATTTAACTATGTTTATCTCAGTTTCTTATCTCTAAAATGAGGTGGAGAAGGAAGTGGAAAACCCTTTCAGCATCCCTGGAAAGGAAACCCCAAATGGGATTATGGAGAATCAGACATGAATGAACAACAAAAACTCCTGTTTCTTTTTCTGGATTAAGAATTCTTTACCTAGCTAAAAGGTACTTCTGCCCATTTTATCTTACATTTTAAACCATACCATATCCTGCATTTAAGCTAGTTACCCATTTGAAATGTATTGTGTTATATGGTATGAAATGCTAGAATAAACATATTTTTTGCTACATGGATTTCAAGTTATGCCAAAATCTATTTTTAAAGAGGATTTGTTTTACTAAGTAGTTGTGTTGGTGAATAGGCCAAATATCTAGCCATTAAACTTTTAAAATAAAATGTTGCTTATCTAACTGAAGAACCTTTCAAGACTATAGATATTCAGTCTCCTTGTATTGAGAGAATATGAGACCCCAATGATCCCTATTCCAAATAATCTCTGCAGGAGGAAGACTGGCCCCAAATAGGTTTCTGCTTCCCATTCCTCTGGGTTTCCTTCCAGCAGACTGGTTATTCCAGCCTTCTAATGGGCTTTTCCAATTGCATTTATCCCTTTTTTTTTTTTTCTAGATTGGCAGAATCAATGTTTTCTGTCTCTTTTTCAGTGAAGGGGAATTCATACCAAGTGACAGCTGTGGAGAAATCAGGCAAGGATCCCCACATTCTGTCCCTGAAGAACCAACCTGAGAGATGACTTGAACTGGATGTGCTTGACATGCTGTCATTCTCCCCCTCCCCATTATGGGGCTGAATGAGAATTTTAAGTGTTTCAGTTTCATTATATTATTTCATGAGAATTTTATCTTTTCTGGTGTTTCTGTCTTCTTGTCTGATGAATTTAACAAAGGAATATAGATATAGACATATCAATAATATGTTTTCTTTCTTAAAGGTTTTTGGGTTGAAGAAATTTGTGGGATTATGTATTCAACATGGAATCAATGTGTAACTTAATCCCTCTCACAGACTAGAGGAGGAATTGCTGAGAACTTCACAGATAATTGCATAGGTGGAAAGTTCTTCCACCTAAAATTAAAACTCTTTATCCCTAAAGTTGTTACTTAGAAAATTCAAGGGAGAATCTAACAATTGCAAGGTAAACAGTATGTATAAAATGTCCATTTCTATCTAGTTTTCATTTAGTTGTGTATAGGCCTCAGGAGAAAAAGCTCAATCATCAGATGATTAAGGAGATACAGAATCTCATCCATGAAAAGAATATCAGGGATTCCTCTCCCACAGAAAGAAGAAAGCACAGATTTCTTTAGCAACTCTGTGGACAACTAGGCCCCTGGTTTACTCTTTCATTTTATAACAGAAGCCAAATTTTTTGTTGTTGTTATTAAGTGGGTTTTCTCAGAGGGGCATCAGAAAATAAGGAAACTATCAGAAGGCTTTTAGAAATAATCAGTAATATTTTCCCATCATATTACTAGCAGATATAATTTTCATCTGACATGTTATGATGATGAGCACAAGTTGGAAAAATTCCCTTTTGGCTCAAAGTCAGGCAGCATTCTCATAATTCATAGACTTTTATAACACTTATTGAGTTCTACAAAATGCCTAGGAGGCATCCACAACAAGTCTGCTGGTTTTCAGAATCAATTACTCTCTCTACAATGCAAACATAGTTTACATTGAATGCACTACAAAAGGGCTAAGTGTTGCACAATTGATTGCATTTTTTTTCTTTTTATTAAATTAAAAGTTAAATGGTACCCAGTGGGAGTTCAGCAAGTGTTAAGTAACTGTTGAATGAGGTAGTCTTTAAACATCATTTAGTACCTCATTCTATATTCAGTCAAGGTTGCCCATTCCTCCCCACCCAAACAATATGGAAATCAATTTACTTAAGGCTAGATCCAGGAAAGAATTTAGGAGGCCAGAAAAAATAAAGATACCTTATATCTCCTCCCAGGCAGGAATAAAATAACTGAGCTTAGGATCATATTCTCATGTATTTGAGCTAAAAATGACTTTTATGGCCCTTTAGCCCAACGTCCTCTTTTTAGAGTTGTTCAAGAAATGTTTTTGTCTTTTCACCTCAACTCTTCTCCTTTTCAGTGAGAACATAGATATGCTGAATTGTATATTTGTTTCTATCTTTCTATCTATCTATCTATATCCATCTGTTGACCTGTTTGTCCTTTTCTTATCTTCCACATTAAATTACAATCTATTTGAATAAAATTATGTATTCTAGTCTTCCCTAACTCCCAGTGGGACCTAGTACAATGATCTCTATTTAATGAGAGTACAATAAACACTGAGTTATTTTTATCGATAACTTAGTCTTCTTCTACAAATTAGACTTTTTTCATCTCTCCTTCATAGGACTTAATCTCCAAACCTTTCATCTTAGAATTATTATTATTTTTTTTTATCCTGGGACTCCATTCTAGGAGCATAGGGCCACAACCAGTAGGCAATGGGTTACTCAGGGTCACCCAGCTGGGAAGTGTCTGAGCCCAGATTTGAACCTAGGACCTTTCGTCTCTAGGCCTGGCTCTCAATCCACTGAGCTAGCCCAGCTGCTCCTACTTTAGGTTGCAGTTTCTTTAGCAGATGTAGTTTTTACAGGGTGGGGTTGCTAGCCCCACGCCCAACCCTCCTCCTTTTTCATCTGGGCTAGGGACTGTCCTTAGCCCAGGAGTGGTAAGGGTGGGAAGATAGGGGTCAAGTGACTTGCCCAAGGTCACACAGCTGGGAAGTGTCTGAGCCCGGACTTGAACCTAGGACCTCCAGTCTCTAGGCCTGGCTCCCAATCCACTGAGCCACCCAGCCGCCCCTCTTAGAATTATAGAATCACATAATTACAGAATTGCAAGTTACTCAGAGTCCTAGAATCTTGTTTTTGTGATTGTGTCATTTTCAGTCATGTCCTACTCTTTGTGACCCCATTTGGGCTTTTCTTGGCCAAGATACTGGAATGATTTGCCATTTCCTTCTTTAGCTTTTTTTTGCAGATGAGAAACCTGAGGGCAAATAAGATTAAGTGACTTCCTCAGGGTCATGCAAATATCTGAGGCTAGATTTGAACTCAGGTCTTCCTAACTCCAGACCTGGTGCTTTTCCCACTGAGCTACCTAGTTGCACCTTCTTAATTCTTTTGGGAATACTCTGAACCCTCTCCAGGTTTTCAGTTTCTGTGCTTATTTTTCAATTTCAAGTCCCAGAACTAGATTGCATCTCATTAACTAGAAGAGATAACCAGTCCCTGTCCATCCTACTATATGTCTGAACTATGAATGGATTAAAATTTTTTTTTGCATGAGTGTAGGAATTCCCCATCATATAAATATAATATAATAGCATAAGTAGCTAATGAATAATAGAATGTTAAAGCTGTGAAAACTAGATGATCTAATCCAAGTCCTAATTTTACATATTAAAATACTAACACCCAGAGAAGGGAAGTGGTTTGTTCTAGAGCTGCAAGTTCTTCAGACTTCCAGTTCAGTGCTCATCCAAATAAATATGTTTCAAAAACCTTCATCAAAATCTTCTTATGTTCAGTATCGTAGGCACTGGTTACACAAAGATTAAAAAACAAACAATCCCTGTCTTCTTGGGGCTCACATTTAACTGGGAACATTTTCTGGTTATAACAGAGAAGAAACAGAGACAGAAAGATAGAGAAAGAGGGAATGAAGTGGAGGGGGATAAATACAAGTTTTGGGATTTTTTTTTTAAGAATGAGACAGAGAGTGTTGGTGTCTGTGTGAAGGCAAGATAAGAGAGAAGAGATACTAGAAGGACAATAAACTAAAATAATATTATGACAGTCTAAGTGAGAAATAAAGAAAACCTGTACATGGATAATGGACATGTGAAAGGAAAAGGGCAAGAGATACTGTGGAAGTCAAAGCAATGAAGGTTAGCAATTGATTGACTATGGGAAGAATAGAGGTGACAGAGAAGAGTCAAGGGGTTATAACACCCAATTTTGTGAGCATAGATGATTGCAGGATGGCTGTACCCTCAACTGAAATAGAAAAATTATCAACCTCTGTTTCCTTTCTTTTTCAGCCAAACAACTTGAAAAAATTTTCAACAATGCATGCCTCCATTTCCTTTCCTCTAACTCACTCCTCAACCTTTTGCACTTTGGCTTTTGGCTTTGTCAGAGGCAGCTAAGTAGAATAGTAGAGAGAGTATTGGATTGGAGTCAGAAGGATCTAAGTACATATTTAGTCTCCAACATCGACTAGCTATGTTATCCTGGATAAGTCATTTAACTCCATCTGCTTCACTTTCCTCCCCTGTAAAATGGGGATGATGGTAATGGTTACCTCCTGGGATTGTTCTGAGGAATTTGATAATGAGATAATGAAATAAATGAGATGCTACATGTAAAGTACTTAGCATATTGCATAGCAAATAGTAGGTACTTAATAAATGTTTGTTTCCTCCACTCAATTGAAACTGCTCTCTACAAAGATCTCCTAATTGGCAAATCTGACGATCTTTTCTCAGTCCTTACTTATCCCAGCCCATGTGCTGGACCTGACACTGTTGAACTTCATCTCCTTCTGAGTGTTTTCTTCCTCTTTGGGTTTTTGTGAAAGTATTATATCTTTGTTCTCTCCCCACTTCTTTGACCATTACTCAGGTTCCTTCATTTATCCATGCCATGTTCCCTAACTCTGGATGTCCCTTGAAGTTCCTTCCTAAACTATGTTTCCCCTTCTCCCTCTATTCTCTTAATCTCCTAATTTTTTCAGCTCCCATCTAAAAATACCATCGCTATGCAGATGGTTACCAGATCTGTGTATTTGTCCTCAATATCTCCCCTATACTTTAGTCCCAGATTATGAACTACTAATTGGACATTTCAAATGGAATGTTTCAGAGACATCTGAGACTTCATTTTGTTTCCTCTAAATTATTTTCCTGCCAAATATCCCCATTTCTGTCAAAGGCACTCATGACCTTCCAATGTCTTAAGTTCATAGTTAGCATTATCTTGGACTCCTCATCCTTCCTCTCCCTATATATCAAATCAGTTTCTGAAATTTGCTGTTCCTGCCTTCACAAAATCTCTCATATCTGACCTCTTTCTCCCAATAACACCACTAACGCCTTTGTTCATAGCCTCAAGACTTCTTGCATTGATATTTCAAAAGTTTCCTAATTGATCTTCCCATCTCACATCGTCCCCAGAGCATGGCACGCTCTGCTGCCAAAAGTGATTTTTCTTAAGTGCAGATATGAATGAACATGTGACTCCCTTACTCAGTGCCAGTGACTTCCAATTGCCTCTAGAATAAAATATAAACTCTTGTTTAGCATTTAAAGCCCTACACAGTCTGGCCTCAAACTATATTTTCTGCTTTATTCTGTGATCTCAACTCTCTTTTCTTCATATACAACATTTCCTTTCCTTTCTCCATATGTCTGGCCGTCTTCCTTGCCTGCAATGTCTTCCTCCCTTTCCTCTGCCTTACAGACTTCTCTCTTCTTTAAAATTCAGTTCAATCTCCATTCTCTGTATTAAGTCTTCTGTGATTCCCCTAACCACTCAGATTACTTGGTGAAACGTAAGAAAAATGCTTTTGCCTATTGAGTACCTCCTTCCCAAACTACTTTGTATTTAACTAATTCATATTTATTTATATTTGCCAAATCTTATCTTTCTACAATGGCAGCTGGGTGGTGCTCTGGATAAGGGTACTTATATCCAGAGCCAGGAAGACTCACATTTTTAAAAAAAAAATTAATTTAAAAATTTTTTGAAAATTTTATTTAATTAATTTAGAATATTTTTCCATGATTCCATGATTCATGCTCTTTCCTTCCTCTCCTCTCACCTCCCCCCTCCATAGCCAAGGAGCAATTCCACTGGGTTTTACCTGTGAGACTCACATTCTTGAGTTCAAACCTAACCTCAGATACTTCCTAGCTGTGTGACCCTGAGCAAGTCACTTTATCCCCATTACCTAGCCTTTAACACTCTTTCTTAGAGCCCATACATAGTATTGATTCCAAGATGAAAGGTAAAGGTTAAAAAAGGAATTCCATTAATGATATGATTATTTTTCTCCATGCGAGATACTTAGTACACATTAAATTCTCATGGAAATAGGAACAACAGGAGAGAATAGCCAAGAGAAAAGGCCTGACTATCTGAAGAAAATTGTAATTGGGGCAAACTCGCCAAGGAATGACATAAGAGAGTGGTCTTTCCATGGGTGTGGTAACACCAGGAAAAGGAATCCTGTTCTCCAGAGAGTCATAGAGACATGGCTATACTCAGTGCCTCTAGAGGAACTCCAGATAAGGCTAAGAGATGGTGATAATTAAAGGGAGGAAGCTCAGAAGTCTATTTTGACCAAAACAGGAGGAAATAGACACTTCCCTCTAGATGTAGGGCATTTTAGACAATGTAGCATTTGCCCTGTAGTAGTTCTGCTTATATTCACGCACACTGAATAATCAGTCTTAAAATGCCACATGCTATAGCTTCAACCCCATAAATACCTTGAGGTACATTTTGTCAAGTGCAGGAAACTTCCATTAGTGCAAATGGGAGCATGGTTCCATAGCACATATAAGAGAGATTATGCCCCATGCCCATGCTTCAAATACCTGATTTATTTTACTTTGTTTGGCAGGTTTTAGTAACTTAGCAAAGATACAGCAGCTTAACAGGAAGGATTTAGAACACTTTTACAATCTGATTTTGTTTCGAAAAGCTTAGATTTCTCAAGCCCATATAGGAGCCCTTATTCAATGAGTTTGCTTTCTCAAAAGTTACTTGTGGGGAAATAAAAATAAAGGAATATGTTTTGAATCATTCATCTTATGAAATCATGGAGAGCTCTTAAATATATTTCATTTAAATCTTTGCCATATTGGTTCTTATTAACCAGTAAATGTTTTAATTATTTAATTAAAATGTGGGAAGCTGTGGTTCTTATCCGATATATACCATAAAATGCTGGAATATAGCATCATATGTATATATGTATAGTATCTCTCTCTCTCTCTCTCTCTCTCTCTCTCTCTCTCTCTCTCTCTCTAACTATAAGCTCATGGGTATAAAGCTAGAAGGGAATTTAGAGATCATTTAGTCCACTCTCCTTTTTCACAGTTGATGAAATTGGGAACCAGACATGTTAAATGGCTTAATCAAGATAATATAGGTAATAAGCACTAGTGCTACGATCTGAATTCAGGTCCTATAATTCAAGTCTAGCATTTTAGATTCAAAACCCTTCTGCTGCTTCACACATTGAATTTGGAAAGTGAAAATTTTAATTAATTAATTAATTTAGGATATTTTTACATGGTTACAAGATTTGTGTTATTTCCTCCCCTTCCCCCACCCCCTCCCATAGCCGACATGCAATTCCACTGGGTTTTACATGTGTCATTGATCAAGACCTATTTCTATATTATTATTATTATTATGAATTTTTAAAAGGACATTTTAAAACTTTAAGCAAATGGAATTCAAATTTGTAAGCTTATTTGGTTATAATGCAAGCTCTAAAAAAATGGAAAGATTTAATTTTTTATATTGATAGAAAAATGAATGCTGGTTAGGGTCATGGAAAACTTCTATCACATTTCCAGCTAGTGTTCTCTTGCCATACATTAATATACCAGAAGATACAATCTCCAGGTGTAGCTGGAGCTTATCATGAATGGCTATAAAAGATTAGAATTATACTTATAGTGATTTTTAATTTGTCCATCTTAATATATTTCCTCTTCAGTGTCTAAAATTCACACTTCTACTCACTGACATAAAAAAGGAAATTTAAAATGTTTTATAAACACAGAGGAGTGGAATCTCTAGATTTTTAGAAAATGGTGCCCAATAATAATGATTATCCAAATTTAAAAGCTAATGAAATCATGTTTCTTTTCAAACAGATAAGTGTGCTTCCTGAGGAATTCCCTTCTTGACCTGTGGTACCTTGTCTAATGTACCGCTATTGACTGCAGATAAATGTTAAGAAACAATAAAGAAATTAAATTTTATAATGGCAGATCTGTGAGACATATAAGAGTTTGGATCTACTAAATAGTTAAAAGCATTATTGTTATGTTTCATGAAGTAGTGTTATGTGTGTCCTTTATTCTTTATATGAAACTGATTTGCATCTAAATTCTTACTTGGACTTCTCTGTTTCTGTGTTTTCACTACTGTTGTGAGGAAGAGTATTACTTAGTTATTAGCTTAGTATTAGTATTAGACCTAGCAGGAAGGGCTGGAGAATTCCAAGATGGAATGGGAAAGCAGGAAGTGGCTCTAGCTCTCTAAGAGAGACTCCATGGTGGTTGAGGCAAGTTGCAACTGACTTTAGGAGACACCAGATTGCCAGAGATCCTGTGGAAAGACCTTCACCTACTTATGGGAGATTTTGGTGGAGACTGCTAATCCCAACCTGAGTTGCAGGTCAAATTTGGCTGCGACAGCTCCCAGAATCTACCCACCTGGAAGAGTACAGCAGGTGGTCCAGGAGGAGCAGAAACACCACTGGAGAGTGAAGCTGGACACTGCTGTGAGGATATCCACTTCAGTCCTGCTTTTTCCTGGGCCCCGTCTTGATTAGGTCTCAATTAGTGTAGATAAGTCCCTTCCCTGACCCTGAGGTTTGCCCCTCATCTGAAGAGTGTAGTAACCCCTATTCCCATCCTTATTCTTAGTTGTCCCTGATTAAAAGTGTTATAAAACTCTTGCTTTTACTTGCTGGTTTTCATAGTCCTAGACTAGATACTGCAGGCAACTGCCGCTTCAGTAACAGTCACCTCCTTGGCAGTAAAACCTGGTCTCCCAACCTTCTTTGGTCCTGTCCATCTGTCATTCCTGTCTCCCTCACCCCGTTGTGAGCCCACAGATAATTTGGTTAACTTCCCTGGTAATCCTCCATGGCACCACCAATTTTTCCCAGCTTCCCAGGTTTTTAAATATAAGGTTATTCTCAACTCTGGACTATCCTTCATTCTAAATGTAGTTGCTAAATCTTGCTAGTTCTACCTATGTGCTTTCTTTTCTATCTGACCCCACTTGTTTACTCATATAATCTCTATCATATTTTAAGTACTTGTCGCCTCTTACCTGGATTATTGTAATGGCTTTCTTCTTAGTTTCCCTGCCTTTTCCTCCTGACCCCAGTCTATGCTCCCCACTACCATCAATGTGAAGCCAAGAAATCTTGTGCAATTTTAGGCTGCCTTTATGAGAAGCAGAGTTATCGGCACATGGTAAAGAGCTCATAATCTCTCCAAGGCAGTCCTCTAATCTTCACTCCTATATTTTAAGATTGATATTGATAAGTTGGAAAGTACCCAGGGAAAGGCAAACAGAATAGTGAAAGGCTTCAAATTCATGCTATATAGGGATTAGTAAAAAGAACTAAGGATCCCTAGCCTGAAAAGAGGAAATGACAGCTACATTTAAGTAATTGAAGAGTATCATGCAGAAGAGAGGGAAATTCAACATCTTCTGCTTAGCACTAGAAATCAGAATTCTAATAGGAGCAGTGGTTGAAAACTGCAAAAAAAAAGGCAAATTTTTGCATGCATATAGGTATTCATGCTTATGTAAGGAAAATCTCCTCAATAATTAGAACTAGGAAAACGTGGAATGGAAATTTCCATTTGAGTTCCCCTCACTAGAGAGCTTCAAGAAAAGATTAAATGACCACTTAACAAGTTTTTTGAAGAAGAGATTCTCCTTCAGATATGAATTGGATTAGAAGAGATTTCTTCCAATCCTGAAATTTGGACTTTAATTTTATGACTGACTTGGTTATTTCAACCAATCTGACATTGATTATAAGTGCCATTGGAATTTAAGCAACTGAAAAATACAAATAAAACAGATTTTTTACATTTGCATAGTCTCCACTAACAATGAAAGTATAATAGTTAACATATATAGTATTTTGGGCTTCACAAGGCCCTGGGGGCAGTGTCATATAGTGGAAATGAATGTTTACTCAGAGATGCTTCCTGTATGACTTTATACAAGTCACTTAAACTCCCTGGACCATGTTTTCCTTATCTATAAAATGAGATGGTTGAATTAGATGGCAGCTCGGGTCCCTTGCAATTCTAGAGTTATGATTATATTACTGTAGAAACACAACTCTATAAAATAAATTCCTAATATGTTGTGTACACTTATAAGTAATTCTATTAGGGACATTTGTGCAAAAATAGCTCAATGTTTTTTAATGACATATTCTGTGTATACTTTTTAAGAGATTTATATCCATTTTTTTGAAGTTCTCATACATTTGTCTCATATGAACTGCCTGCCAGACCAAAGAGTCTATATTGAATGCTCAAAGATGGATAATTTTCCCCTCTGTCATTTGCCCTTTCTGTTAAAAAGCACTTTAAGGATTACTCTACAACAAAAATGAATAATATGGAAATAGATATTGAGTGATAATACATGTATAACCCAGTGGAATTACTTGTTGGCTCTGGGAAGGGGGAGGGAAAAGGAAAGGGAAAGAACACAAATTGTGTAACCATGGAAAAATACTTAAAAGTAAATAAACAATTTTAAAAAGCACTTTAAGAACAAACTTTTCATGACCACAAAAGAATCTAATTTATCCATTTGGACAGGATCCAGGCCTTTGGGCTTATTTTGTGGATGTTGCTTTAATTTTTTAAATGCAGAATAATTAAAATGTTTTGGAATGTCTACTGAGGATAGAAAAGGAAAAGAGGAAATAAGGGCAGGAAACTAGAACATTCTAAGTAATTTTTCAGGGAATGAGTAATTGAAAACTTATGAAGGACTTCTTAATTCCATTGCCATTATGCAAATATTGTGTGAGTTCCAGTAGTCCATCCCAAATGGTACAGCAATACAATACAAAAACTATGTTGTAGAAAACAGTACAAACATAACTTATTTTATTGTACTTCATTTGTTATGATTCACAGATACTGTGTCTTTAAAAATCGAAAGCTTGTGGCAACCCTATGTTGAGCAAGTCCATCAGTGCCATTTCCAACAGCATGTGCTTATGTCCTATCTCTCTGTCACAATTTGGTAATTTTTGAAACATTTCAAAGTTTTTCATTTATTATTCTATGTTATGGTGATCTCTGACCAATGATTGTTGATATTCCTATTGTAATCATTTTGGGGAACCTTAAACCATGCCCATATAAGATGGTGAACTTAATCCATAGATAAATGCTGTGTGCCTTCTGAGAGCTCCACTGCCATTACCCATCTCTCTCCTCTTTGGACCTTCCCATTCCCTGAGACACAACAATAATGACATTAGGCCAATAAACATACATAGTATTTTTTTTAGATATATTATTTAACACTTATAGATCACAGTAAAATATAAACATAACTATTGATCCAAATGCTAAACATATGTTGGAAGGTAATTAAAAAATAGAAATATTCCGTATATAGTCAAGCATTTGTATAATCTTTTTTGTTTTTATAGTAAAGAATTGAAAATAAAGTACATGTCTACATATCGTAGAATGGCTAAAAAACTGTGAAGCCTGAAAGTAGTGGAATGTTACTATACTACAGGATATACACAACACAGCAAATACTGAGAAGCATAGGAAGACAGATAAAAGCATACAATGGGGCAGCTGGGTAGCTCAGTGGAGTGAGAGTCAGGCCTAGAGAGGGGAGGTCCTAGGTTCAAATCTGGCCTCAGCCACTTCTCAGCTGTGTGACCCTGGGCAAGTCACTTGACCTCCATTGCCCACCCTTACCAATCTTCCACCTATGAGACAATACACTGAAGTACAAGGGTTTAAAAAAAACAAAAACCAAAAAAAAAAAAAAAAAACTAAAAAAAAAAAAAGCATACAAAACACAGGCTAAATTAGAGGCAATGTTGGAGGTAAGGTAAAAGCAGAAAGGAGACCATTAACATTTTTTTTTTTGAAGAAAGTAAAATTTTATCTGGGACTTGAAGGAAACCAAGAGACCAAGATATAAAGATAGAGAATTCCAAGCATGAGGGACATCCTGTGTGATAGTGGAAATATGGGGGGGGTTTGTGTGAGGAACAAGTGGAGACTAGTGTCACAGGATCATAAAATATGTTGAGGAGAATAAAGTGTAAGAAGATTGGAGTTAGGAAGCATTGGAATCAGGCTTTAAAAGATAACCAGAGCATTTTATATTCAAACCTGGAGGTATTAAGGAACCACCAGAGTTTGCTGAATGGGAGTGGTGAGAGAGTGTTGGATGGGCATTTTAGGAAATCACTTTGACAGCTAAGTAGAGGACAGACTGGAGAGGAAAGAAACTTGAGAAAGTAAGACCCACCAGCAGTCTATTTCAGTAGCCCAGGTGTGAGGTGATGAGGGCCTGGTCCAGGTAGTGAAAGTGTCAGAGAAGAGAAGGGGGCCCAGACAAGAGATATTAGGAAGGTATAAATGACAGAACTTGATGACTAATTGGATATAGAAAGTGAGAAAGAGGAACCTAGGAAGACATCTAGATTTTGCACGTGGGTGACTGGGAAAATGGTGGTGGCCTTGACAATAATAAGAAAGTTAGGAAGAGTTCAATTAATTTTCTTTCTGCATGTGTTCACCAATCCTGTCATTTTCTTTCACTCTATTCCCATAATAACTATAATAATAACTGCACCTATCTTGCAGAGTTGTTGTGAGAATAAAATGTAAAGCACTTAGCACAATGTTTTGTTTTGTTTTTAATGAATCAATGGAAAAGGCTTTATTAAGTGCTTACTATGTGCCAAGCACTCCTGTGCTCAACTTGCTGATTTCTTCCTTACAAAATAAACCATATGACATACTTTATCTTAAGAGTACAATAACGCAGGGTAGATGGTCCCAGACAAAAAGAAAATTCGAATGTAATGCTAGAATCCACTGTTGTGAACTTTTAAATTTAAAATGAATGTACTATTTTTAAAAGTGTATCCTTTGTAGATAACAACCTGTACTGCTCTGATAGCAATCACTCCCCGCCCTTTTTTCCCCAAATGGTTATTTTATCAGATTCTGTTTGAACATTAAATTTATCCTTATTTTGCAATCCAAAAACAAAAGACTATCACAGTACAAGTCAGGAGAGAGCTTTTCTTTTATGCTGCCAATTCTCAGCATTTAAATTTTGGTTCCGGTTATGTGTTGTCTGTAGTCTGTTTCTGATAATATTATTTTTCCTACATTCTCTAATCAGAGTTGTCTTTCCCTCTTTATCCCAACTTTCCCTTTCTACATACTCACTTGAACCATATTAGGAAAAGGCACCTTGATGAAAAGAGAAAATGAATAGCTTCATTTGGGATGGAAACTGAACATGTTTTCTCTAAAAAATAAAAAACGACCCTAAAAAGAGTGGGATTCTTCTTTTAACATCCTTTTGTCTGCAAAGAGTAATAGTTTTCCTCTTCTCGTTATCTAATCTTATTTCTTCAGTTTCTTTTTCATCTTACTGCTGTAGGTAGCATTTCTAGTACAATATTGAATAATAGTGGCAATGATGGACATCCTTATCACTCCTGATCTTATAGGGAAGTCCTCCAGCATTACAGATAATGTTTGTTCTTGGTTTTAGATGTATACTACTTATCATTTTAAGAAAAGTTTCATTTATTCCTTTGTTTCTAGTGAATAGGAAAGGCTGTTGTATTTTGTCATAAGCTTTTTCTACATCTATTGAGATAATCATATGATACTTCTAAGAGCCTTTGGCTTCTTTCATTTCTCACATTTGAGCTATAGTTTCCATAATATTTTTTTTATCACCTTCTGTTCTGCCCATCAAAGTCACCAAACATCAAACTACATGCTAACTTTTGGCAAGTTCTTCCTGCAATTCCAAATGAGACGTCCTCTTTATCTGTTGATACAAGATTCAGTCACCTTCACTGTGGACTTTTTAGTCATGCTGATCACAAACATTGTAGGGCAAGATGACACAGGTCTCCTGAAATTGTCTTTTTTTAAAATGATTTTGAGTATACCAAAAAAACAGTCCTCCAAGCTCCTTTTTCTTTCATTTCCCTGAAAAACTGTGAATCAATTGTCCATTTAGCAGCAACTTTTTTGGTATAATTTTTCCTGAGAATGTTAATGTTAATGTGGTAATATTCTTCTAAAAGTTTTTCATTTGGGGCAAATGTATTAGAGCATCTACAATTAAGTTGTTTTTTTTATAGATATCTAATATGGTGTGATTCATAATATTCCTGCCCCTCTTTTCCATCTATTCTGTGACTATAACTTTAGTTTCAAGAGAATCACATTGAACTGATTTTTTTCCTTTTGTTTCAAGGGTTGTTATGGTCAAAGAATTCATCACCTCCTGGACAAGTGACGAGCCTGAACCTACTTAGCTAAAATGGTCCTCAGATAGCAGACTTGTTCTGTTGTTGGGTCTGTCTCCACTTAAAATATCCAACATGTTAGAATTTGCCAGAGTTTTTGTTCTGGCACTGCCTTCTAGTATCTTGTATGATCTCCAAACCACAAAGACACATTGGAGTAGGACTTTGTAGAGTAAAGGCAGTGGGATAATTGCAAAGTAGAAAAAGGAAATCTGTAGTTCTTGAAATCCCTTTTAGTTTTCAAATCTGTCTTCTTTCTACTCATATGCCCACTACCTTAATTCATCATTCCCTCTTTCTTAGGCTATCAAGCATCTATGTCTTTCAGCGAACCTAATGTCAGGAAGAGCTTGTTGAATCAAATAAAAATGAATTTTTAATATTAATATCATTCATAATTACCTCTCTCTCTACCCACAAACTTTTTGTATCTTTGTCAAAGCTTTCAAAACTGTGTTTCTTCCAGCAAGGCTATCCCTTTCTAAGTCTGGTATAATTCGACTGCTCTTCCCCACTTCATCATCAGGGCTAGATCAATTTCTTTATGGCACAGATCAGGGTCTGAGCCAGTAGATGTGGAGGTTCCACTATGATTGCTGATGAAAATAGATTTTTACACATTGCTTTTCTTTCTTGCCATCTTGGTTTTATTGATGAATATTCTTGGGATAAATAGGGCAGAGATTTCTGCAGATTTGCTTCTTTCTCCACACTGCTCTTCTCTGGTTTTGTTTGTTTGTTTACTGATTTGCTTGCAATCATTTCCCTCCCTTCTCTGCAGTATTTTACAGAATGTGTTTATGTTCTAGACTTCTAGACTACTGTTGCTATTGGCTTTTCACTTGGCAAGGAGATTAGTATTTTGTTTTTTATCATTAAGGCAGGTTTTTTTAACTTTCTTATTGTGACAGCTGTTGTACATCATTTAAAATTTCCATGAAATAGTGAAAATCAAAGGCAATATCTTTGCTTTTTTCCATTTCCTATTTTTGGGAATCACTGGCTTATTTGACTACACCAGGTTAAACCTTTATGCAGTTTCTTTGCCATATTTTTATCTTTTGTTCTAGTCTCATTTTGATTTCAAGCTTTCCTCTAACAAATCAGTATTCTTACTGCACACAGACAACTAATTATATTATGTCCCCCATATCAGTCACATAATGATTCACTAGTTACAATATTCATTCTCAATGGAATTATATCTATAAATATTACTGATCAGTACAATAAAATGCAAATAAAAGCTTTTAAAATAATCATCTACTTAAATATCAAGTCCCTCTGACAAATATAAATCTTTACCATTTTTTCTGCATTTTTCCATTCTCTCCATATCTTTGAAAAAAAACTTAAACATTAGGATGGCCACATTCATTTTCAGGGATATGTGACATGTTGAGACCCACACTTCAATATGCAAATGTCCCTAAAGGCACAATTTACTTTTCACAAATTGCCTTATATCCTAAACCATATTTCTATACCTACCCAAATTAAACACAAAGGATACATTTATCTTACATTTCAGAATTTGCTCTTTTGTCTATAATTAGCTCCTAGGATTATGTAGTCCATTGTGTCAGATTGTCAAAATATCTAGGACAACCCTTCCAAATTCCAATTCCCTTTTCTGTTCCACCTAATCCAAAAAATTCTGAGTATTCCCATGATTCACCATGACTTCCAAGATCAGCTGATGTGTGAGCACATGTCATTGCTTAGTCATCTCAAGGAACTTATATTTCTGCTCTCAGAGATCCAGTATCATTGTCCACAGAGCAGAAATTCTCTCCATTGTCCAAAGGGGCAATTTGTAAAAAGAAGAAATGCCTGTTCCCTTTGGGATTTTGTCTTAGAAGTGTATAAAAACTACTGCCCATTTCTTAGGATCTTCTTACCCAGTCCTTAGATCTCTGAAGTGGGTTCCCTTAAAGTCTAAAGACATCTTTCCATCTTTCCAATAAAACCTAATAGATTGTCATGCTTCTAACCTCATAGTAAAAGGATTAGATCCTTTTTTTTTTCGGACAAAGATACAATTTATTCAGTTTTAGAACCACCTCCTGGACAGACACATCTTAGTTTGCCATCTTGCCAGCCTTTTCAAGGACATCTGTAATTTTTATTTAAGTAGGATAATCTTCCTTTTTCCAAGATTCTTAACAGAGAAGGCAAAAAAAAAAAAAAAAAAAAGGCTTTTGAAGGAGTATCAATAAATATGGTGAAGTCCCTTAGTATGAAGGTGTGAGTTGGAGTGGAGGCTGTGAACTAGTCATGACAATTAAAAAAATTGTTGAAATCTCACTCAGGTTTTGTCTCTTATCTTGCTAGTATTTCAACTTCTTTTCTAATTTTGAATCGCTCTGCCACACCCTATGTGCGCTTTAGCGAAAAGGCAGTATAGCATTCATAACTTTCAAAGATGCACAAAAGTTTTATTATTCTATGTGACTTGCCTGGGTCATAGGAACAGGGAATATAAAGGTGAGATAGAGTTTTATCTACTTTCCTTCTTCTCCATGCTAAAACTTCCTTACCAACTACCCTTCCAATCCCCTAATGCCATTGGAACAAGCTATCCCTAAATATATGTTCCTTCTATGTGTAAAAGTTCATTATATTAAATGAAGGTCATCAAAGGGGATTTAGGAGTATGAAACAATAAATTCTGCTTTCCCCACCTACCCTAGTATTTATGCTGGTTTTATGTAGTCCTCTGACTTTCTCCTCCAATCAGGTCCTCTTTTAACCAATGCCATGGTCATTTCCATCTATGTTCTTGAGATTATCCTAAGCAATATGAGTAGAGGAACAGGAACTGGACTTCTGATTTCTTTAGTGAAAAGAGTTGCTACTGAGGAATTTCCTCTACTAATTCAGGCTAATACCTTCTCTGCAACACTACTCTATACTATTATAATGCAGACTTAAAAACAAAAAAAATTTACATGATTATTCCAAAATAAAATTCCATCTAATAATAATCTTCCTGAAGTAATTAGGTCAATTCAATAATTACATATTTTAGCAACTAGATTTCCTTATTGGTCAAAGAGTAAAGAACCATCTGACCTTATAATCTCTCTTCTACATAAATCTAGTCAAATCCTTCACTTTACTGATGGGAAAATTGAGATCCAGAGATATTAGATGACTTGCTCTAATTCATACAATTGGAATTCAAGGCCAGGTCCTCTGACTCTAC
Organism: Gracilinanus agilis; assembly: GCF_016433145.1. Taxonomy (NCBI): domain Eukaryota; kingdom Metazoa; phylum Chordata; class Mammalia; order Didelphimorphia; family Didelphidae; genus Gracilinanus; species Gracilinanus agilis. The sequence goes on from NC_058130.1 coordinate 503,585,122, forward strand.
TGAACCATATTACTGCTTTACTACATCATCAGTGTTATATTCAATTCAGCATGCCACAATTTAGGAAGAACACTGATTAAATGGAATGTTTGGAATAAAGTAACTAGGATTTTAAATGATCCTAAAGAGCCAATATAATTAAAATGATAATCCAACATAAACTAATCTACTTATTCTATGCCATCCCAATTAAATTGCCAAAAATTATTTTGAACTAGAAAAAATAATAACAAAATTCATTTGGAAGAACAAAAGATGAAGAAATTAAAAGAACTAATGGGAAAAATGTAAAGGTAAAAGCTCCAGCAGCACCAGATTTTAAATTGTATTTCTTAATTGTATTTTAAAGCAGTATTATCAAAACTATCTGGTATTGGCTAGGAAATAGAAAGGCAGATCAATGGAAGAGGATAGACATACAACAAATAGTAGTAAATGATTATTTTACTACTTGTATTTGACAAAAGCACATTTACAGGTTTTGGAGATAAAAAATTATTATTTGTGATTTCTTTGTAAGAATTGATAAAAACTGCTAGAACTCTTAGAAAGTACTTTGGTGGAAACTAGGTATAGACCAATATTTTATACCATTCAATAAGATAAGATTCAAAATAGATACATGATCTAGACATAAAAGGGATACTATAAGTAAATTATAAGAGCAGAAAGCATATTACCTATCCAAATTGTGGATAGGAGAGGAATTTATGAATCAATAAGAGATAGAAAGCACTGTGAAATGTAAAATGGATAATTTTAATACATTAAATTGAAAAGTTTTGTACAAATAAAACAAATGTCAAGATTAAAAGGAAAGCAGAAAATGTAGGGGGAAGGTGGAATTTTTATAGATAGTTTCTCTGATTGAGGTCTCATATCGAAAATGTCTAGAGAAGTTTTGTCAGAATTATAAGAATAAGAGCCATCCCCCACATTGATAAATGGGCTAAAGATATGAAGACAACTTTTAGGTGAAGAAATCAAAGCCATATATAGGTATATAAAACTGGGTACACCCTTTTACCCAGCAATATCATTGCTGGGTTCATTTCCCAAGTAGATCAGGGCAAGAGAAAAAGACTAAGTTTCAAAATGTTTATAGCAGTTCTCGGTGGTGGAAAAGAACTGGAATTTGAGGGAATGACCATTTCATTTCTGAAATTTAGAATCCACTTCTTCTTTCTGGCAAGGTGGTATGCAGTCTATTCCCAATATTACACAGCAAATAAAGGCCATAAACCTTGACTTGATACGCTGGTTTTATATAATAATTTACAGAATAGATTAAGATAACAGATTCCCATCTACCTTAAAAAGTAAGTAGAGAATTGAGCTCCAAATCAGGAAGATTTTTCTTTAAGTCTGACCTATAATAGCTATGTTACCTCGAACCTCTCAATTTTCTAGTTGGACAGTAAATAGCACAGTCGATAGAGCCCACAACTTAGTCAAGAAGATCTGAGTTCATATCTTGCTACAAATATTTATTTTTTAGTGTGAGTCTAGACAAGTCACTTTAAGTTGTTTCTGTCTCAGTTTTCTTATGGGAAAAATAATAACACTTAACTATACAGAGTCATTGTAAGGATAAAATGAGTTAACATATGACAGTGTTTTGAAACCTTAAAGCACCATATAAATGCAAGTATTTTATTCATTATCCATCATCATCATCAACAACAACAATTCTTTAAATTTTAAGTTGCAGAGAAGATGCAACCCAAATTAGTAGAAGGAATTTCCTCACTTGAGAGTTAAATATATACACACACACACACACACACACACACACACACACACACACACACACACACACACATATATATATATATACACACACATGTTTCTTTTAAATAAATAAATAAATAAATGGAATGGAAATGTGTATATATATATTTATATTCAATGAACTAAATATATACATATACCAATGAAATCACAAGTTTTGTTCCTATCACCTTATTCATCCAACATAATGTTAGAGAACACTGCTTGGAGAAGGCAAAAGGTCCTTATAAATGAGCAGTATCTTGTAAATTGACTCCTCTATTCTTTATCATAACATGATCTTTCTTTCTTTTTTTCTTTTCTTCCTTCCTTCCTTTCTTCCTTCCTTCCTTCCTTCATTCCTTCCTTCCTCCCTCCTTCCCTCCCTCCCTTTCCTTCCTTCCTTCCTCCCTTTCTCCTGATCCATTATTTATTTTTAACATTCATTTGAAAAACTTCTGAGTTTTAAATTCTTTCTCCTCTTCCAGCCCCATCTCCTATTCATGGAAAAGGCAAGCAATATGGTATCAATTATGCATGTGAAGTCATAAAAAACATTTTCATATTGACCACGTTGCCAAAAAAAGGCAAGAAAAATAAGGAAAGTGAAAAAAGTATGCTTTAATTTCCATTTAGTGTTTCATTAGTTCTCTCTTTGTAGGTGGATAGTATTTTTCATCATGTCATTTGGAATTGTTCTGGATTATGCATAACATGATTTTCATTATTTGGGTAAAACTGTAATATATTGATGACATTCAATCTTTAGATGAAATAGTAGCATTTTTCATGTACAAACATGTTCTGGTCTAGCTTCTTAATTTTACAAATGAGGAAACTAAGACCTAAAAAGGTTGTCCCTCATCCAAGGCCACATAACCATTAAATAGAACTAGATCCCAGCTCTCTTAGTCCCCAAAATATTACTTTTTCCACTACTCCAAATAACCAGTGATACTCTCCTTTTTTTCCTGGTAAAGTCTAACTGTGTCATAATAACAAAAAGAGCTTTTCATAACATATGTAAGAAATTAATATAGAATTTGGGTGATGGCAATCTTATAGAAAATAAATGTTTCCATCAAATAGTCATGAAGAATCAAGTTAAATTTTTAAGAAATGTACATCTATTATGTCATTTGTGTCACTCAAATCATTTGGCTATAATCTGATCAAAGAAATTTGGGGTCAAGATAGGAAAAATGTGTGTGTGTTTGTGTGTATGTGTGTGTATCTGCAAATGTATCTGAGCATATGCCTTGAGCTATATATTTATCTGTGGGAAAGTATGCATATCTCATATTTTTCTTTAGAAAATGCCACTCAGGTTTTATTAAAGGTAAAATTGGACTTGATAATATAAGTAGTGGATGTAGAGCTGCACTTGGCATTAGGAAGATATGGATTAAAATCCTTTCCGTGGTACTTAAAAGCTATATATTGACAGGCAAATCATCTAACCTGAGTCTCAGTGTCCCCAATTATAAAAAGGGAATACATTTTTTAAAAACCTGTAGGACTGTTGTGAATCTCAAATGAGAATGAAGAATTCTGCAAACTCAAAGAGTTGTATAAATGTCAGTTACATTTACTAATCGGTTTAGATCAGTGAAAATGTTGGTGCTTGTCATTGTCAAAAGAAAATCACTTTAATCAGAGAGTAACATCAATACTATAAAGCTGGGTTTTTTAAAGCTTTTTTTCCTTTCGTTTTTCAGAAGAACTGCTTTTCTCCCTCCTATTGTCCATGCAGTTTGACAGCAACGAGGGAAACTTTGTGGGCACTAAATGCTGCCGAACCATGGAAAAAAAAATAAAATCGAATCGCTCTGCGACTAGCATGGTGTGGCTACAGCAAGGCAGATCCTAGTGAGTTGGAATCATATCATTCTGAGCATCTGCACCACTCCTCCTTGGAGAGGGCATACTAATCATCTCTCTTCATGGTCAGTAACCACATAAGGACAACACCAGACGATGCCAGTGGTTTTGGTCCTGTAGCATTTATATGCTACCCTGCAAAGAGAGTCATGCCAGATAATATTCGTCAACCTTGTCCTTGGTCTTCTTTCCTGATTGAGGCAGATGTTTATTTTCCATCTGCACTATATGTCAGTGCAACTGCAGCCTTCATCTGGCAAAGGGTGCCAGTAATATTATGAGGCCATCGCATAAACTGCTGGAAAGATTACTCTGGTGAATAAAATCAGTTTATGGCTAAAAACATTTATTCTTAATTTTGATAAGCCCTTAACAAATGGAAATTTGCTTCCTTACACTTTTGCCAAGCATAGGACCATGTTTATTTCCTACTATATGGGTCACGAAGGATTCCCAGCTGTTAGATAGAGTCAGTTGTGCATTGCTGCACTCGGCAACATCTGTTTCACAAAGACAGTATCCAGCTTTTAGCGCTCAAATGGAGGTTCTACCATATGCCAGCAGACCACTTAGTTTTTACCTTGGGAACCAACTTTACACTAGTCAAGGTAACAGAGTAAGAACCAAATATTTAAATGTTACTAGGCTTCAGTCACATCTTCATGTGCTCTTGTCATTTCCAACTATATATAGTAAAATTAGTTCCAAGCATATACCACAAGCTGTTCCTCTGTTTAATTATTAACTGGAAGAAAGTTTGTTTGCAAAACAGTTGAAATGTATTTTGTGATATACTCTGATGTTGAAAGCAGTGCCATAAAATGATTTTGCAAATATAGAATCCTATAAAAGTGTCAATCTGTTATCAAGAAAAGCACATCAGAAGGAATAGCCTCTAAGAAGTGGGTAGAATATCACACTAAAAAAAATACTCAGAATTTCAGATAACACATTATACGTGTGGGGCTTGGAGGGCATATTATTTTAGGCCTCCACTAAAGTTCTCCTCTGATGCTTCATCTTGGTGGGGAAGTCAGGAGGCATTTGTGATCAAATCAACTTTATCCGTTTTCCTAGAAGGAGTATGTCAACCCACTCCACCATGACCCTGCTTACACTCTCCAGAACTTTCCAGATTAAAGTGCCCCTTATTGGCCCCCATTCCCTTATGTATGTTGTTTCACCCTTCTGGAATGTAAACTCCTTCAGAGCAAGTGCTGTTTCATTTTCTATGTGTGTATCCCCAGAGCCTGGCACATGGTATTTACAGCTAAATTCTTCTTTATCCATTCATTCACTGAAGGCTTGTAGAACATAAGTTTTGGCAGACCCTGCCAAGCTGGAAGTGCTTCCAAGTAATAGGACCTTGGAGGTACTGAGTGCATTGCCCAGGCCAGCAAAGGGCTGAAAGTTAGCTACCACGTTATGAATATTTTGGGCCACAATTCATAAAGACTGTCTTCTAAGATTTGAAAAGATTTGTTGCTTCTGTGAAAGGAATCTCCATGCAAACAGAATTAGTTACAAATCTTCTAAAATATTGTTCTTTTACAACTCATATTTACATATAACTTTGATTCCTTTAACTTAGAAGCCCCCATCATTTCCATCAGTCATAAGAACATTTTAGGTGGGGGAACAAACAATCTCAATTTTTTTTAAACCCTTACCTTCCATATTAGAATCAATACTGTGTATTGGTTCCAAGGCAGAAGAGTGGTAAGGGCTAGGCAATGGGGGATAAGTGAATTGCCCAAGGTCACACTGAAGCTAGATTTGAACCTCCCATCTTTATGTCTGGTTCCCAATTCACTGAGTTACTTAGCTGCCCCTCAGTTTGTTTTTACAATAGAGATCCCTCTTTTTTTAAAACCTCACCTTCCATCTTGAATCAGTATTGGGTATTGGTTCCAAGGCAGAAGAGTGGTAAGGGGTAGTCAATGGGGTTCAAGTGATTTGCCCAGGGTCACACAGCTGGAAAGTGTCTGAGCCCAGATTTGAACCCAGGGTCCCTCATCTCTGGGTTTGGCTCTCAATCCATTGAACCACCCAGCTGCCCCCTACAATAGACATCTTGAAGGATGTCTATTTACATCTCAATCCACTCCAAATAAGGAGACCTCATTGTCCTCAGTCCTTTCGAGATAGTCAGGTGATTACCTATATTCAAGTCTAGAAATCTAACTCATTAGGTTTTCAAGTACTACATGTTTTAAGTTATTCAGTGTAGTAGTGGCCTGTAGTAAAAAAAGTACAATATTAAACACTACAAAAATACTTAGGATTTCAGATGACATTGTGTAAATAGAAATTTGATACCCCTGAACTACATTACCCAGCATCCCTTTTAAGTTACATCCTCTCTTGGTGTCCTTACATTTTAGGAAAATAAATTTGCTGTAAATCTTGTCCTCAGGGGGTTCTCTGCTCTGACAGCTCTGGGCTCTCACCCCGGTGTGCAATCTGGGAAGCTTCTTTTTTACTGAGGCTACTTTTTCTTTGCTTCAAGTTATTAATACTAAATTTTATCAAAAATAATATGTGGAGTATTTGGATATTAATTTGTTAATCTTATAACATATTACATTATTTCTGAACTGGAAACCTGAAAACCAGAGTTCTGATTTTATGTCACAGTTAGAAAATTCTTTCACATTTAAATTCTGCTATATTTTTGATTGATTACATTATTAAAAAGCTACATAAAAAATTAGATTTAATTGATATGTGGACAAAAATAAATAGGGACAAAAAGGAATACACCTTCTTTTCAGCTGCACATGGTACATTCACAAAGATTGACCATGTTATAGGGCATAGAATCATTGCAAACAAATGCAAAAGAGCAGAAATAATAAAAGTAACCCTCTCAGATCATAATGCAATAAAAATAATAATTAGTAAGGGCACCTGGACAGGAAAATCAAAAACTAATTAGAAATTAAATAATATGATTCTCCAAAACCAATTAGTCAAAGAAGAAATCATAGAAACAATCAACAATTTCATTGAAGAGAATGACAATGATGAGACATCCTACCAAACTCTGTGGGATACAGCCAAGGCAGTACTTAGGGGGAAATTTATATCCTTGAGTCCATATATTAACAATTTAAGGAGGGCAGAGATTAATGAATTGGGCATGCAACTCAAAAAATTAGAAAGAGAGCAAATTAAAAATCCCCAGATGAAAACTAAATTAGAAATACTAAAAATCAAGGGAGAAATTAATAAAATCAAAAGTAAAAGAACTATTGAATTAATAAATAAGACTAGAAGCTGGTATTTTGAAAAAACAGATAAAATAGACAAAGTACTGGTCAATCTAATAAAAAAAAAGGAAAGAAGAAAACCAAATTGATAGTATCAAAGACGAAAAGGGATGCCTCACCTCTAATGAAGGGGAAATTAAGGCAATCATTAAAAACTATTTCACACAATTATATGGCAATAAATATAACAATTTAGGAGATATGGATGAATATTTACAAAAATATAAACTGCCTAGATTAACAGCAGAAGAAATAGAATACCTAAATAATCCCATATCAGAAAAAGAAATTGAACAAGCCATCAAAGAACTCCCTAAGGAAAAATCTCCAGGGCCTGATGGATTCACAAGTGAATTCTATTAGACATTCAAAGAGCAACTAATTGCAATACTATACAAATTATTTAATATGATAAGCAAAGAAGGAGTCCTACCAAATTCCTTTTATGACACAAATATGGTACTGATTCCAAAGCCAGGGAGATCAAAAACAGAGAATGAAAACTGTAGACCAATCTCCCTAATGAACATAGATGCAAAAATCTTAAATAGAATACTAGCAAAGGGACTCCAGCAACTAATTAAGAAGATCATCCACCATGATCAGGTGGGATTTATACCAGGAATGCAAGGATGGTTCAACATTAGGAAAACCATCCACATAATTGACCATATCAACAGTCTAACACACAAAAATCACATGATTATCTCAATAGATGCTGAAAAAGCCTTTGACAAAATACAACATCCATTCCTATTGAAAACACTGAAAAGTACAGGAATAGAAGGACCTTTCCTAAAAATAATAAACAGTATATACCTAAAACCATCAACAAACATCATTTGCAATGGGGATAAATTAGAAGCCTTCCCAATAAGATCAGGAGTAAAACAAGGATGCCCATTATCACCTCTATTATTCAACATAGTACTAGAAACACCAGCAGTAGCAATTAGAGAAGAAAAAGAAATTGAAGGTATCAAAATAGGCAATGAGGAGACTAAGCTATCACTCTTTGCAGATGATATGATGGTCTACTTAAAAAATCCTAGAGAATCAACTAAGAAGCTTGTAGAAATAATCAACAACTTTAGCAAAGTTGCAGGATACAAAATAAATGCACATAAATCATCAGCATTTCTATACATTTCCAACACACTAGAGCAGCAAGAAGTAGAAAGAGAAACACCATTTAAAATCACCCTAGACAATATAAAATACTTAGGAATCTATCTACCAAAACAAACACAGCAATTATATGAAAACAACTACAAAACACTTTCCAAACAAATAAAACTGGATCTAAACAATTGGAAAGCCATTTATTGCTCATGGGTAGGTTGAGCTAACATAATAAAAATGACAATTCTACCCAAATTAATTTACCTATTTAGCGCCATACCTATCAAGCTACCAAAAAACTTCTTTACTGAATTAGAAAAAACTATAACAAATTTCACTTGGAATAACAAAAGATCAAGAATATCAAGGGAAATAATGAAAAAAAAATGTGAAGGAAGGGGGCCTAGCAGTACCTTTTTTTTTTTTTTTTTTTTTTTTTTTTTTTTTTTAAACAATATGGTACTGGCTAAGAGACAGAGAGGAGGATCAGTGGAATAGACTTGGGGTAAATGACATCAGCAAGACAGTGTATGATAAACCCAAAGAGCCCAACTTTTGGGACATGAATCCACTATTTGACAAAAACTGCTGGGAAATTTGGAAAACAATATGGGAGAGATTAGGTCTAGATCAACATCTCACACCCTACACCAAGATAAATTCAGAATGGGTGAATGACTTGAATATAAAGAGGGAAACTATAAATAAGTTAAGTGAACACAGAATGCTTGTCAGATCTCTGGGAAAGGAAAGACTTTAAAACCAAGCAAGAGTTAGAGAAAATTACAAAATGTAAATTAAATGGTTTTGATTATATTAAGCTAAAAAGCTTTTGTACAAACAAAAACAATGTAGTCAAAATCAGAAGGGAAACAACAAATTGGGAAAAAATCTTTATAACAAAAAACTCTGACAGGGGTCTAATTACTCAAACATACAATGAGTTAAATCAATTGTATAAAAAATCAAGCCATTCCCCAATTGATAAATGGGCAAGAGACATGAATAGGCAATTTTCAGGTAAAGAAATCAAAAGTATCAATAAGCACATGAGAAAGTGTTCTAAATCTCTAATAATTAGAGAAATGCAAATCAAAACAACTCTGAGCCAGAAGAACACTGTACACAGAGACTGCTATACTATGGTAAAATCGAATGTAATGGACCTCAGAACCAGCAGCAATACAATGACCCAGGACAATTCTGAGGGATTTATGGTAAAGATGCTACCCACATTCAGAGGAAGGACTGCAGGAGAGGAACATATAAGAAAAACAACTGCTTGAACGCATGGGCTGAGGAGGACATGATTGGGGATGTAGACTCGAAACTACCACACCAATACAACTATCAACAATTTGGAAATAGGTCTTGAACAAGGACACATGATAAAACCAGTGGAAATGTGCGTCAGCCATGGGTGGGGGGAGAGCAGGGGGTGAAGGGGAAAGGTGGAGCATGAATCATGTAACCATGTTAAAAATGAATATTAATAAATGTTTAAATTTTAAAAGAAAGCTACATAACTTTGGTGAAGTCATTTTGCCTCAATGGGATTCGGTTTCTTCATATGTAAAATGAAACAATGGGAAAAACCCCTTCTTGGCTCTGAAATTCTTTAGTTGTTCAGAAAATGTTGCAATCTATAATTGGCAGTCATGCTGTATTAGTAATAAAATGTTGTAAGGTGGGTTTTTTCTTTTTCAGGGAAAAATGAATCTATAATAATATATAAACCCTTCTTTAGACAGGATGTTTCCCTTTTTTCTCCCACAATGAGTAATGATTACTAATTTTCTGGAATTTCCTTTCTGTTGTAATTAATGTCAACTAGATTTTTTTTAATAGGCAGGATAATAAATAGTTGAGTTAGAGAATAAGGATAGCAGAGCAGGATAATTCACTGGGAAGGTACCTTAAAAGATTCCCATATCATAAAAGATAAGATGTGCCCATTTGCATCATGAATTATATGGAGATTACAGTAAAAACCAAGATAAAAATAATAATGGAAAGAATAGATGATTGGAATGCTCCAATTTTGCAGAGAAGGATTTGTAATTCTACTCAATTAAACAAGAATTTATGAAGTATTCACCATTTGCAAGGCACTATGCTAGGTGTTGGGAATATAAAGATTAAAAAAAAAGAATAATCCTTGCCATCAAGGAGCTTACATTCTACTTGGAGGATCAGAACCACCATATATACAGACAAATGAAAGTTTATACAAAATAAATGGAAAATCATTTTGGGGAATGAAGAATACTAATAAGTATGAGGAGGTCTCCATAGTTACAGTATAGATAGATTGAGTTCCATTTCAACAAAGAGAATACTCATATTGATGTATTTTATAGCAAGATTGGGATTCCAAGGAATAGAGATGAGGAGAGAGAATGTTCCATGAATGGAAGATAATTTGTGCATGGGCAACATGTAGCTGAGTTAAATCAAGAGGAGAGGAGAAATATCATGTACTAGGAATGGCAAATAGGTAATTTCAGTTGGAAAATAGAATGTATAAGGGTAAAATAATATAAAACCAGTATGTAAAGATGAGATAGAGTTCCAGCTCAGAAGAAGGAGGCATGGAAACTGATCATAGAGAGGACAAAGAAAAGGCCAGGAACACAGACCTGGAGCATAGGCTAACTCCTTCCACTTCAGTCCCATTGCTGCAGTCTTTCCTAATTGCCACATCCCTGATTTTTAGACTTCAAAATGATGCTTTATGTTGCTGCCTCATCCTGAAAATTTCCTTAGTATGTGGAATCTTATTGTCCTAGGTCAAGACCTAAAACTAAAATATCCCTCTACTAAACCTGCCTTCTTCTCACAGTGATAATTTCCTCCTCCTAGGGCCTCCATTTTCTGGAAGCACTCAGGCTGTTCAGCCTTCATTCCTCTTCCAACCCTGCCTCTGACTTCTGGATTTTAAATGCATGTCTATGCTTATCAAGTATCCTTATCTCCTCACCATGCCCTGCTGCTTTCCCTCTGTTAGGTCATAAATAATTTGAGGGTGGTAACTCTCTTTCTTCTGGCTTGTATTTGTATCCCCATCACTTAGTATGGGGCCTGGCACCTAGTAAGCACTTAATAAATTCTCATTTTTGTCTTAATCACTAGTGTTGCTTCTGTCTGACATTGTTTCTTCTTTTAATTGACATATCAAAGGGTGAGACGCCGCAAAAAAAAAAAAAAGGTGGTCCATATTTACACAGGCAATAACAGAAATTCAATAGAGGAAGGAACCCGAATCTATTTCATAGTTTTTTGCTCCTTGTGGGCTACAAAGAGAACAAAGAAGGAAAAATTAAGTCCACAAATCACAAAATAAAATTCAAAATAGCCTGGAAAGTAATAGAAATAATTGAGAGGACAAAACTAAGGAAAATTTTTTATAAAAAGACATAATAAAGAAAAGTACAAAAAGTAAAAGTTTTCATGGAAGGTTTAGAAATACTTGCTTAACTGGACAGAGAAATAAAAAGAGATAAAAAGTATGAGTGATAAGGAAAAATATTTAACAAGTAAATTGAAATAACTTGAAATTGGCTACACAAACAAAAATGGGGAGTGAACCCACCTCTGAGAAAAGACTATCATCAATGAAACATGAATAATAATAGCAGGGACAAAGTACATAATAAAAAGTGGATCAAAATGAACAAAAAGCAATACTGGATCAATGAAAACACAAGTCTAGCAATCAATTTTAAAATGAATAGAAAAAATTAAAGAGTAACATACTAAAGAGGAAACCAAAACAATAAGAAACACAACTGAAAGTCAAAGGCACATGAAAAATAAATTGAGAAACTAAAAGAAAATTTACCATGTGCCAAGTAAATCTAACAAGGCATTAGTTGCTATCATTTTATTAGACAAAACAGAAAATAAAATCAATAATATTAAGAGCAATAAACAAATGCACTACACAAAGACTCTTAAGGAGTGGGAGAAGCATTTATTATATGCATACTATGTTCCAGGAACTATGCCAAATATTTTATAGATATTATCTCATTTCATCCTCATAAGAACCCTGTGAAGTAGGTGGAATCATATTGAAATTATATTATTGTTGTTGTTTTGTTGTTTCAATTATGTCCAAATCCTTTTGGGTTTTCTTGGAAAAGATATTGGAGTGATTTGCCATTTCCTTCTCTAGCTCATTTTACAGATAAGGAAATATACTTATTCAGGAACACACAGCTGTTCAGTGTCTGAGGCTGATTTGAACTCAAGCTTTCCTGATTCCAGACCTCATGCTCTATCCACTGTACCATTTATTTGCCCCTGGAACCATATGCAATGGACCAATACTAAAAACTACACTTCCTCAACTGGCATAACTTCTCAAGTCATAAAGGAAATGTTAAGTGAAATGTAAAGATACATAGAAAGTAAAAGAATAAGTATATATTTTAATGTTCCTCTCATAGAGCTAGCTAGATCTAATAGAAATATAAGCAATAAGGAAAATGAACATAAACAATGAATGAAATATTAAGGAATATAGAGTTGAAAGACTTAAAGTATCTTCTAAATGGAAATATTAAAGAATATGTATATTTAACAGTACCATGTAGTACCTATGTAAAAACAGACCATGTTCTAGGGCAAAATGAAATAATAATGTAAGAAAAAATTGTGTAAATGAAATTAACTCTAGCCCATTCATAGTCAAAAATCTACTTACCCTAGGCATCTAGATTATATCATCCCCACCTCCCTTAGTTGGGGAGGGGAGATAGTTAATCACACGTGACAATAAGTATCAAATCAAGAACAAGGGACTGCCTTTTGGGCAGTCCAATTCAGTGTAGAGGCAGCCATTGGTCCACTTGAATTAGAGGTGGCTCACAGGAAATGACAAGAGACACTATCTCTTTAAATATGTGGGTTACAAGCTGGTAAGAGGAGTTCCAGCTTTGGACTTGGTGCTGAAGGTGCTTGGCTGAGACCTCAGAATGCTTCCACTCTGAATGGTCACGTGGGTAAGTTAGGCTGACTTCCTTGGCCTACCTTGGCGTTTCCAAACTCTGCCTTAAGTAGGCTTATAGCCTCTCTGATTTCTAAAGTCTTGTGGCTTGTAACCTAGTTTAATTAGTCTTTTAACCCTCTCTTTCCATCTAGGCCTCTCCAGGCCTGGACTAGCCTCTCCCTCTCTCTATTTACCTACCTTTTACCTTCCTAATTGTAAATAAACTACCTTAAACCCGATCCTGACTTGGGTCTATTTTAATTATGGAATCAATCTGAATTGTTGATTCCTAGCGACCACATTTTAAATATATATCTATAAATACCTAAAATCTCCCTCTTACAAAATACACCCTTAAAAACTATAATGTCATGAAAATAGGAATCAATACAGGGAACATAAAATATGGACATAAGTGGAACATTAATAATATACTGAATAATGAGGGAGACAAAATTTAAATAAATAAAAAATTTTAATTTTAGTGATGAAACTACACCCTAAATTTCCTGGGACAAAGTTCTCAAAGGGAAATTAACACTCTGAGAACATTCGCTAAAAAATAAAGGGATTAATGGACTCAATATATAACTTAATTAGAAATAAATCATTTAACAAGTAAATAATCACAAAAGGTATAACTTTGACAACTAAATGAGAAATAAATAAATTAGAAACCCAAAACTTTAAGATCAGCAAAAAACTGTAAGTTAGATCTCTTTACACTCTCTGTTGTCTGACTTGGAAAGTTTTTCATCTCCTGTGCTTTCAGTTATCACTTCCATCAACTCTTAGAGGCAGCTAGGTGTCACAGTAGATGGAGTGTTAGGACTGGAGTCATAAAGACTCATCTTCCTAAGTTCATTTTATCCTCAGACACTCATCACCTGTGTGACTCATGGCAAGCTACTTAATCCTCTTTGCCTCAATTTCTTCATCTGAAAAATCAGCTGGAGAAGGAAATCATCCCACTATCTTTGCCAAGAAAACATTAATGAGGTCATGAAGAGTCAGACAGGACTGAAAAAATGACTGAACAACAATAATAAAAAATCAGTTATCGGAGTAGGCAGTAGTATTCCATAACTTCAAATGTAATTGATTCCCAACCAATAAAGAGTACAGTTGTTTTTCTGTTGTGTTCTGAGGCCAAGCTCTCCATGATCACAAAATCAATGGAACATATTAAAATTCTATTTAATCATTAATATTACAGTAGGATGATATAAGCTATTTAAGATATCAACATACATGAGTTTCAATATAATTCTTACCTCTTGCTTCAGTTGTAAACATTATAAAGTCTGAAGTTTTGTCTTTTTAAAAGTTTTAAACCTCCTGTAGGATGCTGTAGACATTTGGTAGACACCAATAACAAAATGTAATTATTTAAACACGACATGGGTTTGGTAGTATTTTATGACATCAAAGAAAAATAACCGTCACCCAAAGATATATTACAGCATGCTGTATAAGAATTTCTCCATTTGAGTACTGGAAGATGACAGCGAAGGAATAGGATTGACTTCCACCAAAGTAAAGTCATTTTTAGAACAATCAGTTATTACTGGAAAGAAGCAAATATACAAAAGATGATCTCACAGGGAAAGATATCTAGATGAGTGGGAACTCTGGCTCCTTAAGTGTGACTCAGTCAACCAACAAACATTTATTAAGTGCCTGCTGGAATATTAAGACAAAACTAAAACCATCCATCCACTTAAGTAGCTTGCATTCACCTGAAGATATACAATATATAAACATAACAATTAGAGAAGAGAAAGAGCACTCACATATAGGAAGATCCAAAGTGTCTTCTTACTTCTTAAATGGAGAACAATTAATAGAACATAAGTTATGAGTGCTTTGGGGGCTGTGAGAAGGGGGGAGGTTATGGACCTGTGATTTCACACACAGAAGGAAATCTATTTATAGAAACTCCTTCCATAGCTTCAGATTGACAAAGTTTTTTGTCACTTACAGTTTAGGCAGTTTTCTGGTGAAGAGAGAATTTAAATGACTTGCCCAAGGTCACACAATGAATATTGTGTCAATGTCAAGACCAGAACCTAGGTTTTCGTAATTCTAGGAAAGGTCTTCTCTCCATTACACAATATTGCCCCATGTTAATACACATGTCCAAAGGGAAAACTTTTTTTTTCCATTTGTGGAGACACATTGTGCTATGGTGGAAAGATCACAGAATTTTTAGTAAGAAGGCTTGTCATCTTAGATAATTACTTAATCTTGGACCCTGGGTGATTTTGACAATCAATTCATCTCTCTGAGTTTTAGTTTCCCTATATCTAAAACTGAAACAGACATCTTTTCATCCTTTTAAAAAACACACACACACACAAATTTTATCTTCCATCTTAGAATAAGTATTGGTTCACAGGCTGAAGAGTGGTAAAGGCTAGGCACTAGAGGTCAAGCGACTTGCCCAGTGTCACACAGCCAGAAAGTGTCTGAGGCAAGATTTGAACTCAGGACATCCCATCTCCAGAGCTTTCTCTCTATCCACTGAGCCACTTAGTTATCCCTTCATTCCCCTGATGAACTTTATTTACCCAATAGAGATATTTTAAGAATCAAATAAGAAAATATATGAAAAGTATTAATGTCAGCTATTTCCAGCCAACATTTCTGACACTGACTTGCATTTGATCCTGTCCTCTTATATGTCCCATGTTTATTGAGCTATGTTCTCATAGTTATATACATGTAGTTATATTTATATAGTTATAATTTTAAATTTATATTATATTAATTATACTTATATATTCTTTATTATAATATATAATACACTCATATTACATATGTATACATACACATATACACTCATATCATGGGGTATGGAGAGTCAGAAAGAACTGGTTGTAATAGTTTGATTGTATCTTTTTAAAAAATAATACTTGTTAAGCCTCATTCAAAGAGAAAAGTTGAGGCCAACATTGATCTGGAAATAATAACCAGCAGAAAAGCAAACAATATTCACTTTCTAGATTTTAGAACAGGTTCTGAAAAACAATCCTCAAAGACTAAAATTATTTTTACTTGCCCAAATAAAATAAGATTAGAAATAATTATATTTGCCACTTGATATAGGATATGCATAAATTGTCATAAGACTGAAAAGAATTACTTCCTTTTTTCTTGCATTATCATGATTAAACAAGGCTTTGGATACATTCTTCTTTTCATTCTTACACCAAAATGAGATTTGGGATACATACATGGCCCTTTGTGTAGATGTAGAAAGAGAAAAGGAGCCAGCAGTATCTTCCAAAATCCAGAAAAATCTTTAAAAGTCCTTTGCTTTGCTGATTCTCTTCTTTCTCCTCCTCTAAACAGAAAGCATTTATGGAGTATTGACTATGTTCATAGGACTCTTGTCTCATCTTTAGAAAAAAACAGGTGATCTTATACTAATGATCAATAAATCAAAGTGGTTTTTTTCTCTAGAAACCACAGAATTTAAGTAGCCACCATCCAATTTATTACTTGACTAGAGAGGCTTAACTTCTAGAAAAAAAAATTAGGCACAGAACTCAGGACCTCCCCAATACTTAGAGTGACTGTACTAGATCAGAGGACTTAGAGCTGATGCAGATGTTCTTAACCTGAGCTCTGTGACTTTGTTTAATTTTATGCATACACACATACAGACATATATGTGCACCCACCCATACATGTATACATAGGTTTCCAGGTGTATGCATGTTATAGATGCATATTTTTTTTTTAACATTTAGGTTTTTTGCCCAGGCTCAAATTGTAACAGCCCTTCATGGATGTGATAATAGTAACAGTAAGGTATCATTGATTATAATAGTAAGTCCTGTGATCCAGCAAATCATCACTCTAAGCTTAATTTGGGGAGCCCTCAGAGATTCCTAAGGAGTATTTACCAAGGTGTGGGTGACACATGTTAGTAAACTGAATTAGGGTCACTCGCTGCAGCAATTTGAATCAGGATTATCTCTGTTAACATCTAGGAGTTTTAAAATGAAGAGAGTTGATCTGATTTTCTTACTTATTTCTATTCCTATGTTTGGCAGCAGAGGTCTCTGCAAATGAATGATTATGTAGTAAATCAGCCTCCGCACTAGGGAAAAAAGGAGAAAACCCATGAACAAAATGTACATCTCCAAATGAGATGTGTTAATAGATATTCCTCAAAGCTCCCATTTGCAGCTGGCTTTGAGAAATATCTATTAACTCCAGGTCTGCATCTGCAACCCACATATTGGGTTGTTATATTATTGATTGTATTATTAGTTATACTATATTATGGAATAGATTATATCATTAAATATTGAATACATTATTGAATATATTGAATATCGAATTATTGATTGTATTATAGAATATATTATTGATTACATAAGATATTATTGATATTATAGCAGTTTCCCTATTTAAGCTATTAATTTGGATAGCTAACAGCTTCCTAACTTTCTCTGTCAACACAGAAAAAATCTCATTTCTGGCATGTGTTAGGGATACCTTGATGAGGGGAGGGGAGTGTTGGAAAGAAAAAGTCCAGGGACTAAGATTGGTGGGGAAACAAAGTTACCTGTTCTCTTAACTTCCAAATCTTTGCTTTAATATTTTTGAGTAGTCTAATTGGTTGACTGGGTGAGGAAAGGAGAAAGAGAATCAGAGAAAGAGTCATGAGTCATCCCACATATGACTTTAGACCTAAATTCTCAGAGATAGGAGACTGCTCTCTGTTGTCTTGCTAAACTTCTGAGAAACTTTACCATGTACAAGTATTCATGATCTCATATAAAGAATAGGGGTGCCAAAGTTTGCTCAGTGCCTGAATTTCTTATTTAACTTCTATATCCCGAACTAGTTGCCAGACTCAAAAGAAAACTATAGGGGCAATAAACAAGTTAATAGTCATTTGGGACCTTGTTCAGTACTTCATACCTTATGGAACTATGTGTCTATGAGATGGGACAACAAGCAATTTTCCTCGGCTATAATAGGCTTTTAAACAAGGGTGTATTCACACTGTTAAAATGATAGATCCCTTAAGGATTGAAGCAAGTATGTGAAAATTTGCAAAAACAGTAATCAGCTACTAAATAATTCTTTGTTTTTAGCTCATGAGGGTTTTTATTTTTCTGAAGTTTTACTAATACATTTTATTTTTACATTATAAACATTTCCACATTAACACCACTCTTTGAGAGCTGTCTTGGAACAAATAAGCAAAACTAACAATGTAGTGACCTCATCTGAAAGTACACACAACCTGCTACAATCTCTAGCACCTCCTCATCTCTATTTTTAAGTGCCATTTTAAAAAATCTACAGAAATATAATTTATCTCACTTCCACACCATACACCATTGTGAAAACAAAAAGAGAAAGAGAAAAAACTCCTCATAATAAATATACATATTCAAACGTTCCCTCATTAGTTATATGCACAAATAGATCTCATTCTGTACCTTACATCACTTTTCTGTCAGGAGGTGGATGATATTTCATTATTGATCCTATGTAATCATGGATGGCCATCTTATTGAACATAGTTTTTAAAGCTTTCAAAGTTGTTTGTATTTTCTGTATTATTATTATTACATAAATTGTTCTCTTACATCTTATTATTCTCTTACATTTCATTAATCATAGTCCTTCATTTTTATGATATTGATGTTATATTAAAAACTGTTCTGATTCAATTCACTTCACTCTGCATTAGTTCATATAAGTCTTTCTATGTCTTTTTTTTTTAAACCCTTGTACTTTGGTGTATTGTCTCATAGGTGGAAGAGTGGTAAGGGTGGGCAATGGGGGTCAAGTGACTTGTCCAGGGTCACACAGCTGGGAAGTGGCTGAGGCCGGGTTTGAACCTAGGACCTCCTGTCTCTAGGCCTGACTCTCACTCCACTGAGCTACCCAGCTGCCCCCTTTCTATGTCTTTTTGAAAACACCTTTTTCCTCATTTCTAATAGCACAATAATATTCCATCAAATTTATTTAGCTATTTTAGCTATTGTTATATTAGCTATTCAGCACAATTTATTTAGCTATTCCTCAATTAATTGACATCCCTTTAGTTTCTAGTTCTTTTCTCATCACAAAAAAGAGCTTCTTAAACCCATAAGACTTTTTCCTTTTCTTTTAGACCTTTGTGTAATGGCCTCACTGTGGTATCACTCTTCCAGTATTGAAACTTTCCCTTAGCTTGCCTCTGGCATGCAGAAAGAAAACTTCTCTTAAGGAAAATTCTGTTTTCCTTAATCATAGAAGCATACATTTTTCAGAATTTGGAAAGCTCCTCAGTAGTCATCTATTTCAAGTCCCACTTCAGTCCATAAATTCTTTCCAGGATCCCCATGTGATCATTCAGCTTCAGATTGACCACATCTACTGATGGGAAACTTACTATTTCCCAGAACGTCCATATCATTCTCAGAGGGCTCTAGTAGAAAAAAAATTCCTTAATTTTTAAGCATCTGCCTTCATTTAGCTTTGTCTTATTAGTCCTAATTACTTCCTTACCAAGAAGAATATGTGTAATCCTTCCTAACACAAAAATCCTCCTTATATTCAACAACAGCTCTAATGACCCTGCTAAGGCTTCTCTTTCCAAACCCTAAACATACCTAAAAGCTATAAGCAAGAAAGTTAAATGTTATCAGCAGGAAAACTGATCGTGGTCTACAAGGAGATCTTAAGGAATATTCCCTCAAAGTTTGAAAAATTGCTTTGGTCTAAAGGTCCCATAGTGGAGTCCCAGGTCAGTATACCTAGGAACAGAATTACTCCCAAGTACCCCAAAATGGTCTGTGCCTCAACTTTCTTGATTACAACAGTTTATATATGTTATGTTCAAACCCTGGGAATGTTGGTCTCATGTTGATTGACAAGGGAGACAGCTGGAGACATCGGAATGTTCCCAGATGCCATGAGACAGAGGCAAAAGTTGGTTGGCCTGAGAGTATAAATACCCCAACAGCCATCTGGAAGGGGCCTTTGACCATTGATCTTTGGGGAGCTCTCTGACTGTTTGGTCATTGGTCCTCTCTGAATCTCCCTAGATCTTTAGGCATCTGAATGATCATAGCTATTTAGACCTCTGGGCCCCGGGTGGTGATTGGGAGGAAGGAGGTATAAGCAGAAGGGTGGTTTCTTAAGGGTGGTTACTTCCTGAAGACTGTGCAGGCTAACACATCACAAACTGACAATAGGAAGCTGAGAGAGAAATCATTGATACAGCTACATCCAGCAGAGCAGCCTCTCTGGTTTGGCAGTGGCCAAGCTGAATCAGAGGAGTTGTGAAGAACAAGAGCTCCAGTTTTATAAATTAATAAGTCTCCAGTCCTGAAGGATTATAGCCTAGAGATAATAGTTTGACAGGGTCTCCAATCCCCAATCCATATCCTGATAATCCTTTCCCTAATTAAGATCAAAGATAAATATTTAATAAGTACCTTCCTGAGTGATCATTATATCACGACCCTTGGGGAGGGAGCAAACGCAGTCAGATGAACAACGTGATCCAAGGCTAATCAGAGCCCATTACTAATAATTGATTCAACCCCAGGTGGGACCTGAAGGGTTACCCATCTCTTTGAACAGTTAGGGCCCTACCTGTGCACTGTTATTTAGAAAAGGGAATTATACCATCAAGCAAAGGTGACTGAGTTGGTGTTCCCCAGTCACCAGCAACCTAGGGGAATACAAAAACACAGCTTCCCTCACCAGTATCCATATATATCCCCTAGGAGTAATACCTCTTTATTTCTTTATAACATATATTATATTAGGTTGTATTGCATTATGTTACAGTATCATATTATATATAAATAATGGTTTGTATATAATATATAGTAACTATGTTGTAACCTTTATATATCATATATGATTATTTGTATTACAAATAGTATGATATATGTGATGATATATTATAATTATATATACATTATGTAATTATATGTACACCATAAGTAGTATGATACATATCTCATGATACAAATATATATGATATATACCATTTGTAGTATTTATACATGTGATATATATACTCTATATATATGATATATATATGATATCTATATATCATGTCATGTATGCACATGTATCTATATGCATGCATGTGTATGAAATTAACTCACATCTCCTAAATTCCAGTAGGAATTTTCATTATGCCACAGTATTTGGCCACCAATAACATACATGGCCATGGTCAAAATGTCAGCTTCATAACTTTTTCCTTCCATTTGAAAAAGAAACAGGATTTCACAAAGGTTTTTGTTGGATTGGATTTTCTTCTGAAGAATAACTTCAAAGGACATTACAGCAAGAAAATAATTTCATTGATGAAGTCAAAATCCACGTTCAATGTCAAAAAAAAACATGCACTCAAAATATGAAGGAACAGAAGAATTATTTGGATTAGTATAAATGTATTGATGAAATAAAAAACATTAAGCATATTTTTGGCTTATTGGGTTTCAGCCAAATTTATCTCTCAAACGTCACAATGTAAAGTGAGCACATAATTTAAAAGGATGCATCTTAGGTGCATCAAATTTCCACCTACGTATAATAAAAGAACCCACTAACTGCAAAGACTTTGGTGGAGAGTTCCTGAGAGTCTAGTCATCCCCCTAGTCCAGTGATGGTAAACCTTTTAGAGATGGAACTCTGGGCTCTGCCCCCACCCCCCAGACTAAGTGCCATGCCTAACCCTCCCAGAGACTGTGTGCTGTGCCCCTTCCCCCTACTGAGTTCCTGGTACACTCTTCTGCCCCACTTACCCCACATAGGGAAGGGAGAAAGCGCTCCCATTGGGCTGCTGGGCAGAGGAGTAGGTGATGTGAGGAATGTCCTCATTGAGTCTGAGCACTCCACTTCCCTCCATCTCTGCCACCTGTGAGCCATCCACCTTACCCCCTGTGCACTCCCATAGGGCTGCTGGTAAGAGGGGTGGAGGAATGTGAAAAAAAAATGTCATCAGGTGCAGTGGAAAGGGGGAAAGGAGTAGTTCTGCCTGAGTCCCTCTGCTTCTCTGCTTTACTAGTAAGGAACTGGGCACCCATGTCATAGGTTCACCATCACTGCCTTAGAAACTGCTTTTCTTTTAAAAATTTTTAATCTCTAATTTTTAAAAATCTTTTAATGCTGTTTGTGTCTTTTATCTGCTTTCATACCCTGGATTTCTTTTTAACTTCCTTGAGAACTGCTTTTACCCGGGATATCTGAATATCTTTTAAATAAAATAGGGTACAGTATTTATTTAAATCCTCAGGCTCTAAGTAACCCATTGCATCAGATACAGAACTAGAACCATGACAGCAAAACCTTACATATCCTCATTGTCGTAGTCAGTCTACTTTGGCCACACACTAATTTTTCATTTTCTCTCTTTAAATGCAGAGCTCAGAACCGATCACAATACTCTTGATATAGTTAGGAGAGTCTAAAATATGGTGTGTCATCCTCCTTTTTCTGGGCACTTTTTACTTTGGTTGCTTGGATATAACAAGGAGATATCTTTTAATGGTCATGTCCAAAATTACACTAGTTTTCTTAGCACACTTGATGTGGACATAAGAACTTGCAGGAAACTAAAACTCTCAGTGTTTTTTCAGATGAAGCAATAGACAGATATCTCTCATCTTGTAGTTGTGCAGTTGATATTTTTAACCCAAGAGTCTTGCTTTTTAATTTTGGTTGCTGGATTTCATATATATAAATATGTATATATATATATATACACACACATATGTGTGTGTATTTCTTATATATTTAACACAATATAATAAACCTTACTTTGTTAAATTTGGTTTATTAGCTAGCCTGTTGTGATTTTTTTTATCATAATTCTGCCATTTAATGCCTTAGCTATTCCTTCTTTCTACCATCCACAAATTTGATAATAAATTAATGCCTACTCCCACAGTCCTATACAAAAATTTATTTTTTTCCCCACAGAAAAAATGTATTGTTTCATTGAAAGATGAGTAGAAATTCTAGAAAATAATTTACCACTTTAAGAAATCCTTACTAATAAAAGTAAAAATTCTATGTTGTTTCTTTTGGAATTTGAGATCTAAGTATTGACTACCACAGTCTTAAAAGTTTAGGCTCCCCCTTGCAGGTGCTAACAATAAGTTACATCCGATTTTAACCTAAGGGGAACAATTAAGGTTTCCCATAGCTCAGCTTCATAGAACGAAAAAAGGAAGTCAGCTGTACTATCAACAAGTTCTGGTCTTATTGCTAAGTGGAAATAGAATGGCTCCCAGGCCTCAGTACTTATACAGACCATAGGTGACAAGCTGGGTGACCTCATTTTAGAATATTTTTTAATTATAACAAATATGAACCCTTTTTTCCATCAGGCAAAAATCTCAACATGATTTTTTTTGTTAAAAGGTGGTCTTTTGACTTTTTTCATTGCTCCCTCCTTTATTGCCTCTTTTCTGTGTTCTTATGACATCCTTCTATTTTTAACTACCTCCACTAGATTATAAAAAGGATTTGTATTAACTTTTTTTTGGCTCCATCTTTTCTTCTCAATTAGTATCTTTATTATGATTTCTTGCTGCCCTATTTTTTTCACCACTTTCAGTTCTCCATTAGTGTCATTTGAGCTCTCCCCAAGCCTACAAACTTGGTGAGTCTTTCATAAAGAAAACGGGAAAGAAATAAAAAATAAGTTGATTTTCCAGGTGGGTTTTCCCAAGCTCTCAAAGCTCTCATTCGAGCAAAATTTTTACAGTTACATCTGCATTGGTCCATAAAAAGAAAAATGTAGCATAATAATGAAGGATAGAGAAGAGTTGTAGATATGTCATTCCTATCCATCTGGCAACATCCAGATTTGGAACCCCATTACAATATGGTGAAATAATGCATTTTGAGATATAGGAAAAAGATATTAACAGTGAAAGCTACAAGTTCTTTTTGAGAAAGTAATATTTAAAAATAAAAAGCATTCAAATTTAGAAGTTTGGAGATGGCCTTTAAAACTACTTTTCACATCCAATATAGATGCCATGAGGTTGTTGATTCATCCCACAATTACATGTTATGCTTAATATAAAGTTCTATGCGAAATATTTCTGAAGGGTAGATCATAGAATTGGACAGGATCCCCAACTAGCTCATTCCCACTAGAAATAAGACAAGGAAAAATTCATTTTAAAGCTGGTTATTGATGTTGCTGAGAAATGACTTTTAGGAGTCATGTTTTACTTTAAATTCTTTTTTCAAATTGTTATATTTAATGATGATATTTAAATGTTTAAGCTGTATTCTTATTTTATTTTGGTGGCATAAAGTAGGTGATGTCCATTTTATGTTTACCAGTTCTATGTACTTTGATTCACATATCATACAACTAGAAATTGAAACCATCAATAGTTCACGGGACATGAACATCTCAATAAATTCAGTTCTGGATATATATTTTAGAAAAGATATTACCAAGTTGAAGGACATCCAGAATAAGGTAATTAAAATGGGAAGTGGTCTTGAAACAATGCTATAAAGGGCTAATTAGCCTGATGAAGACCCCTTAATGGATACAATTTTTATCTTAAAATATCTTTAGACTTATTTTTTTCCTGGCCTCAGAGATCTGAACTAGGATCAAAGGAGTGAAAGATGTAAAGATTTTATTTCAATATAATTTCATAATTTTTAGAATTATCCAAAACTGAAAGGGTTTACTGCATTTTTTTAAAAACCAAATTTCCATCAAGCAAACATTGGGAGAGAATCATAGATGCTTTTGTTATGTTACTCAAAAGATCATAAATCTCGAGATGGAAGGACCCCTCAGAACATATATAGTCCACCCTCTTCACTTTAGAAATGAGGAGACTGAAGCTAAAGGAGGTTAACTGACTAATCTAAGGTCACAAAGGCAGTGATCAATGGAGGTAGGATTTGAGCCCAGATCGTTTGACTCCAGAGACAGTGTTCTTTCTACAGTATGATAGTTCTCATTGAGGTTCATCTTTCAAGCATGCATTGGACAAAATAAACTGATATAATTTTCAACTCAAGGATTATAAAATTTATTGTCTAAAACCATACATATTCATAAATTAGAATGTACTGGTTTAATTTTTTCCCAATCATCCATTATTAGTTTTCAAGCAACTAGACATAAGATAAAGAAATTTCAGGTGGAAAGTATCTCTTTGTTCTCCTCCCTGGGTTTCTATTGTTTTATTGCTCTGAAATTCCTTTGTAGCTTATTAAAACCTATCAAGACTTTAAAAAATGTACTCTAGGGCATACTTTCCTCCCAGTTAGAAGCAGCTTAAAGGTACAGTGGTTAGAATGTTAGACCTACAGCTAGAATAAACCTGAGTTCAAATCTAACCTCAGGCACTTAGTAACTGCACAACTGGGTAAGTCATTTAATCTCATCTGTCCCAGTTTCCTCAACTGTAAAATAGAGATTATAATAGTATCTACTTCACAGGGCTGTTGCAAGGTTCAGATGAGTGTAAAACATTTAGCAATGTCTGACACATAGATAGGGCTAAAGAAATACTTGGTCTCTATTCTGCCTCTCAAGTGTTTTGTTCATACACGTTAGGCAGATGCATAAATAGATCTTTAAACATGTATTTTTTGGTCATGAACCCCTTAGGATAGGGAAGAAACAAAAGCATGGATGAAACAAATAAAAATTATCTTGGACATGCAGTAAAAATCTTTGTGTCAATGAGGTCAAAAGTTAATAGCAAAGAACATGTCCAAGACACCGAATAGAGGGAGTGGGGACGGACAGTGGAGGAATAGTAAGCTTAGTGACCATGCCAGAATTAGATATGTAAAGAGGAAAGCAATATATGGAGCAATTTGAAACATTAAAGCCAAAAGAGAAGAAAAAAAACAATGATGCAAGGATCAAAGGGATCTGAGAGTAGAGAATTGAAGCTGGGTGTGCACATTGTGAAACTAGCACTGTGGTTAAACAAAAAGTTAAAACACTTTTCCAAGACGTCATCACTAGGTTTGTCTCTTCCAGAAAGTAACAGAAGGAAGAAAAGCACAAGAGACAATATGATGCAATGGAAAAGAGCTGGATTTAATCAAAGGACCTGGACTCAAATTCCAATTTGCTTAACTTGGTACTCCTTGGGTTCTTCCTTAACTTCTTTAGGCTATATAGTTTATTCATCTGTAAAATGTGTGTGTTAGACACTCACATCCCTTCTGCCTCTAAGTCTCTGATCTCGTTTCTTGATCACCCCATAAAGGTGTACAGCAACATATAGAACAGAATCAGAGAATACAAAAACAGAAATCAGAGGCTCTCTGAAATGCCATCTAGTTCAACACCTACCTGAACAAGAACTCCTCTCCGGTAGCTTACCCAATAAGAGGTCTAAATTTTGTTTAAAGATTTCTAGTGCAAGGGAACCTGCTGAGGGAATACAATTCATTGCTAGTTTGTTCTAACTGTTAGGAAGTTGCTGCCCAGGTCTTTTTGTCATATCAGACTTAAAACTTCCACATGTTGCTACTAGATTTGCCCTCTGGGTCAAAAAATACAAGTCTAATTCCTTCTGTACATTACAGTAATCCACAAACTGGTGGATGTCAGCTATCCTCTCTTCCCTAGGTCTTCTATTCTTCAGGGATATCAATCCACACAAAAGCATATTAAACTGAACAGGATGAGGGAGACAAAAAATTATCTTTGTATATTCTCCATTTTAGATATCATATAAAGTGTCTAAGAAGAGGAAAAGAATAACAAAATAAGACACCCAGAAGTTCACAAAAGACAAAAATCCAAGAAATGAGTCAGTAGAAAGATACATGGTAATAAATATGTGCAATAAGTATGCATAATAAGCAATAAATTCCAAAGACAAGAGGTTTAGGCAAAACAGGTCCAAACACAAGTTGTTAAATTTGATTTCAGAATTATCATTGAGAATTGATTGGAGAAAATATATGATTGAATCATGGCCATACTTTACTCAAAAGAAATGGGAGAGCAAAGAAACAGAAATGTGTGTGTGTGTGTGTGTGTGTGTGTGTGTGTGTGTGTGTATGTGTTTGTCATTGATGTATTCCCCAGACCACTAAGCCAGAAACAAGAAATAGATGAGGAGTGTGGGAAAGATATCATGAGCTGACACAAAGGCATGATACCAAAGTGAAGGGAATTTTAATTATCTAGTCCTCTTTTGGAGTTCACTGCCAAAAATAGACCAACTAATGAATTCTTTTTTTTTTCTAAACCCTTAACTTTCTTCTTAGAATCTATACTGTGTATTATTTCCAAGGCAGAAGAGAGGTAAGGGCTAAGCAATGAGGATTAAGTGACTTGCCCAAAATCACATAGCTAGGAAGTATCTGAGGTCAAATTTGAACCTAGGATCCCCCATCTCTAAGCCTGGCTTTTAATCTACTGAGCTACCTAACTGTCCCCTAGCTAACAAGTTCTTGAATTGCCCAAGTAGTTTTTTTCATCCTTCAGTAGAAGGAACCAACAAGGTAAAATTCTATTCTAAACTCGATTCTCATTAATCAGAATTAAAAAATAGTTGCTGCAGAGAAAATACTAGGAAGTCTTTAGGGAAGTGATCACTCCATCATTTATCTTGTAATAGGGAAAGAAAGCAAATGTGGGCATAGTTGGACATATGCTCTAGACTTAAGGAATTCAAATTTAGATTTCAAAGGGTTCAAAGAAAAGGTAAGAGAGGATCAGATGGACTAAAATGCTGCAGAGGGAATCCCCTCAAGGGATTATGAATATGATCAAGATAAGATTATAATCAAGAATGAAATTTTGAAGAAACAAAGGCAAAGAATTCTTTTGAAGAGGAAATTGGAATTTGTCTGAGAAGACTGCTGTAGATGTACAGAGAACTCATCAAACAACTTCAACTTTTAAAAGACGCTTGAATTCATAGCCCAGGACAAAAATCAGAGCATGGTGGGGTCCTGAAAATAATAGTGTTGGGATTAACTAAAACTCAGGAAGAGTTCAGGCTGAGTAGCTAAAGCCAATAATGTTTGGAGCTTTTTTGTTGACTTATTTTTTATTTAGTTATGCTGGAAGAAGAAGGAGGATCAAAGACAGTATCCCTTTTCTTAGAGTATATGGAACAATTGCAACTGAGAACAGAAAGAAGGTGGAATTGCTCAATTCTTACTATGTTTCTGTTTTTTATTTCTGCTGCTGAGAATGGCCTTAGCATTAGATATGACTAACAAGAATGTGATACCAAAAATAGATAAAAAGGTAAAAGATAACCTAGCAGGCCCTCAGTGAATTCAAGTCACCTGGCCCAGATAAACTACATCCTTGGGTCACAAAACAACTGGCAAATATAAACTGGATTTTGGATATAAACTTACCAAGATTTTAACAAACTTTCTGATAAAGTATCTAATTGTATTCTGTTAGAGAAGATGGAGAGATATGCATTACACTATAATATAACTAAGTGGATTAAGAACTGGTCAGATTGCTAAATTCACAGAGTAGTTGTTAATGGAGATAACTGGTATATAATGGATAGAGTTTTATGATAGGAATCAAGAAGATCAGTTCAAATCCTGCTCAGACACTTAGTAGCTATGTGACCCTGGGCAAGTCACAATCTCTGATTGCCTCAGTTTCTTCAGTAGTAAGATGAGAATAATATCGGCATCTATCTTAGAGGATTGTTGTGAGGATTAAATGAAATAATATTTGTAAAAGTACTTAGCACGATGCTTGGCCATGGGAGGTACTATAAAAATATTTATAAATACTAAATGGTTCAATGTCTATCTCCAGTGGAGTGTCTATCCTATGCTTGAGTCTATGCTGTTTAACATTTTTTGATCAATGCCTTTCATAAAGACATAGATGTTATACTCATCAAATACTAGATAATAGAGTTAAAATCCAAAAGTATCTAGCCTAGAACATTGGACAGACTATTAAGATGAAAATTAAACTCACTGAAATAAATGTGAAGTGTTGCAATTGGGTACAAGAAATCAACTTCACAAGTCCTAAATAGAGGAGGCATGGTTTGATAGCAGTTGTTTGGTTTGAGGGCTTTAGTGGACTGTGTGTCCAATAGACAGTATGATGTTTCAGCCCAAAAGGCCAATGTGGAAGACATAAAGAGAAAAACAATGGAAGACATAAAGAGAAAAACAACTTCCAAGAAACAGGGCCATGATTGATTGTCCCATTGTAGTCTGTTCTCATTAGATTTTACATAAAGTATTGTGTCTTGGCACCACAATTATATATATACAGCATAAGTATATATATATATATATATATATATGCATAATAGCCCCCTACACACATATACACATAAGTATATATGTAATATATATATGCATATATATAAATATTTGCCAACGCTAGACCAATGAATCTAGCTCACAAGTCAATTCTGTATTCTCTCTTCTCACTGAGGGTATATGTATTTGTGGCATTGTGAACCCAATGTTTTTTAGGGAATGTTCTCTTGTTACTTTTATTACCATGTTATTTTATTAAATGTCTTTTCTTTAAACAATGTCCTCTAACTGACTAATAAAATTAATACATCAGTAAGGGCTCACCAATTATGGTTTGGAGGGGATACTAATCCAAAATGTATCTTAGGGAGCTTTCTATAGGGACAATGGATAAGTACAGTCTCAGATGCTATAGTTGTTTTATTCTTTTCCTGGAAGCCTCAACTATTTCTGAGCTTTAGTCCTGCCAACACAATTCTTATGGGGCCAATGTATTTTTAAAATTCTACCTCCATTATCTTCTTTTGCTTTAATCTTCAGGATATATTTTTCAAAAGTATAGTTTAGTACTTCTTATCCCTCTACATTTTCTCTCTTGATTATTTGAATTGAGTTTCCCAACTCATTTCTATCTTAGTCCATGGAATTCTTAGCTTATTTTTATATATCTTTTGATATTTGCTATTCCGAAATCTAAAATGCAGGATTGATTATGCCTACTTTTTTCCTCCACTATCACAAATTCGAAGATAGAATGGTCACTTCCCTCATGGGAGATGGCCCCAACAACCTTGTCAGAATGAGTTAAGTATGGAATCCCAATTCCCCTTTCATTCTATTAAAGAATTAATTTATCAATAAGATCAAAAAAAGAGATCAATTGCTAATTTCTTTAATGAAGAGAGGAGAGTGAGAAAGGAAAAAGGAAAGAAAAGAGGAACATGATTTCTCTTTCTCTGGTCCTTGATTTCCTCACTTGGAATCATTTTCTGATCTGTCACTGCTATTATTCCCCATCTCAAACTGTGGTTTTATCTATCCCATTCCTCATGAATAAACTACACATTACAGGCATCAAATTCCAAGCATAAATCTAAGTCCACTAAGATATGGTGATATAGTTGAAGACAGATTTGCTTCCTTGAGTTAGAATCTCTGGTTCAACCTGCCTGTCACTCATATTTTGTTTATTTTGTGGATAGATACTTAATGTCATGAGTTTTGCTTTCTTGTATTTCATGTCTTGTTAACTTCTCATTATCTTTACTGCTGTTTTGCATTCTAGCTACTGTCTGTGGCATCTCCTTTGATTCACAAAGTATATGAAGTTAATTTTCTACCTTTCCTTTCCTTTTCATTTAAAACCTATCTTGTTTAGATTTTGAAGATTCCAAGGGAAAATATTTTTGCCTTCCTTCACTAGATGTGCTCCAGATAGTAATGCCTTTTAAAGAGCCATAATCCAAAAATTCAAAACTGATTCTCAGACACCATTGATTAACCCAAATATTTGCTTTCAAAATCTGCATTTCTCTTCTGAAGCTTTTCCCCTCTAATCATGCACTGTGATGAAAACACTGACTCTTCTTCTACCTTCATCTCCCAACCAGCTGCCTTGCCTACCTAGGGATGACTCTGCCCTGAGGCCTTCACTACAGAATGGCTATTCTCTGAGGGGTCCTAGCCATGCTGCTCAAAACTCTCAGCTCTGTCTTCTCTCCAGATTGCTCCACTCTCCCACCAGCTGCCTGATCCCTCTTTTTTTAAACTCCCCTTTTTATTTTTCATCTTTCCTTTAAAGAATGTTACCTCCATTTTGTTTCCAAATTCAATATTATTTCTAAAGTAATGAATATCATATTTTGTGGAATATAAAGCTATAAGTGATCTGAAAATTCTGTGTAATTCTATGTTAGAGATGCCTTTCACCCCAAAGACCCATTTGAATTTATAGGGGGTATTATGCTTCCCTTGCCTTGGATGCCCGCACCAAAACCTAAAGAAATCAACCAAAAAGTGTCTTGCTTGCTTATATTTGTATACCTAGCCCTCAACACAGTGCCTGGCACAACGCATTTAATATTCTCTCTCTCTCTCTCTCTTTCTCTCTCTCTCTCTCTCTCTCTCTCTCTCTCTCTCTCTCTCTCTCTAGCTCTGCATCCACCTCCATCAAGTTCTTCAATTTACTTCTCACAGCTTTATAATATTTATATAATTATATAATAATTATTGCATACAATGTTAATCTAATAACACAAAAATATTTATTAAGTATCTACTATATGTAGACACTAGGTGCTTGTGAATGTACAAAATTTAGGTAGCACAATTCATGTCCTCATGGAATTTATCATCTAATAGAGCAATAAAGACACCAACAAAATTTTTTTTTAAATTGTAGAGTAAATAAATTGAAAGCATTTTCTCTAGATTTATTTTTATTATTTCAAATCTCATTTTCCCATTGACTTAAAATTCTTAAAGTCCAGGTTCATTTCAATTTATTCAATGATCATTTCTTTACTATTTACTATGTGTAAAATACTTTGCTATACATTGGGAATACACAAAGGCAAAAGGAAAAATTGTTCCTGCAAGCAAGAAGCTTGATTTTTAGTGAGGTAATACAACATTTTGACAGAAATAGGTACAAGATAATTTGAAAGGAAGAAAGGACTAACAAGGAGGGGAATCAGAATGGGTTTCCTGCAGATGATATATGAGCTAGGCCTTCAAGTCAATTAAAGATTCTAAGAGGTAAACATGAGAAGGGAGTATATTTCAGGTGAACCAGGAAGCCAAATGCCTAAAAATTCTTTCAAAATCATATATTTGAGGGGAAACAGATTTTAAAAATAACATAAAATTCTACTAAGCCACAAAATATGAATGCAGAATAAATTTAAACATTCGTCAATCTAATTTCAATGAAAGACAGAATAGGTTAATTACTAAGTCTAGCTTTAAAAGGGACTTCAGTGGATATCTAGGCCAATCCATAATTGAAAGGAATCAGTACTATAACATACCCAACAAGCAGTATGGTCTCTTCTTGATGACTTACAGTGAGGATGAACCCACCAAGTCTCTGGACTACCCATTCCACTTTTTAATTATTAGAAAGTTGTAGTTGATATCAATCTTAAATTTGTCCCTTTGCAACTTCCATCAATCGGAATTAAAAAATGACATTATTTTAAATCGTTTTAGTATTTTAAGTACTTTGTAAAGTATATTTTTTCACAACTGAATAATAACCCTTTAACTTCTATTAAGCCCTCAACTTGAATTTTGCTCAGGCGAGCTAAGGCAATGAAGTGGATATAGTACTGGGTCTGGAGTCAGGAAGATCTGAGTTCAAATCTGGCCTCAAACACTTAGTAGCTGAGTGACCCTGAGCAAGTTACTTAATCCTGTTTACCTCAGTTTCCTCACCTGTAAAATGAGCTGGAGAAGGAAATAGCAAACCAGTACAATACATTGCCAGGAAAAACCCCAAATGGTAGTTGGACATAATTGAAATGACTGAACAAAAAATGAATTTTCTATATAACACAATCTGCTTGTTGCTATTTTATAGTACCTTGTGGAACCTGCTAAATTTTAGAAAAGAATGAGTCCTTAGGAACTAGAGAAATAAAGAGGCACAGAAGTTCAGAAATGGTGATAGGTAAAAAAGTAACAATGATAACATATTTCCATGGCATACTAAGATATTTAATATAATTTTCATAACTATCCTATTAAGTATTATTATCTCCATTTTATGGGGTCGCATCATAAAATTCAAAGTTGCACAGCATCTTAAGAACTGTCTAATTCAACCTTTTTATTTTATAGTGACTAAACTGAGGTCTCCAAAATGAATTGACCTACCTAGGGACATGTAACTACTAAATGTTAGAGCAGAGAATTCAGTCCTGGTCTCACTTACCAAGTTCAGTGCTCTTTCCAGATGAATGGGTGTCACACTTAAAGGAATATGTAGTTATGAGGGACTTGCCATAACCCTATGTTAGAGATGCTGATTATATAAGAGACCTATATTAACTATGGGATTTATCATGCTTCTCTTGACTTGAGTGCCTGCATCAAAACCTGGAAAAATCTCTCTGACAGAAAGCTTTTCAACTTGCAAGCAAAGTAACTATAACAAATTATAAGTCAATTATATTTCTTAAAAATTCAAAATAAATAGACATTATATAATCTAAACATGCTGTCAAAGAAAAAAATTAATAATGTACTCTCTGATTAAGACTCATCTGACAGAAATAATTTTATTTAACTTAACATTGATCTATATGTTCTAAGGATGATATTAGAAAATAAGTATTGTTTTATTAATTTAGAGATAAGAAGTAGAGAAGCTGGCTTGAGAAATAATTGGAGTTTCAAATAGAGCTGAGAGAGAGTATCAGTTTCAAGTCTAATGGTTTTTCTCTGGCAGTTGGACTCTGTCAGTTGGTCTCTGGCAGTTGGCAGTCACACACAGGGATTCTCTCTCTCAGGGTTGGAGGGAGTAACATCTTTGCCTCTCTTTCTCTGTCTTAGGGAAAGACCTGAAGGAGCTTAGTATTTTCTTTTCCAACTTGGGAAACACTATTGACTATCTATTGTGGTTTTTATAGATTGATTTAACTCTGAGAAGACCAAAGAGAACCATGGTCTTTGGTTTAGACTCTAAGTCTGCTAAGGTTCAGACTCCTAACTTGATTCTTGTTTAGACTCAATCAGCTAGCCTTTGTTATTTTTATAACTTGAAGGTGAAGTTAAGGAATTATAAGGATAATATTGTTAGTTTTATTTAGAATAGTAAAAATTTGGGTTAGTCAGATCAGGAAGGATTAGTGTGGCCTGTGAAACACAGGAGAAGCAGTTCCTTGTGGAACCAGGGAGTTTTATTTGGGAGGAGTTAGAATCCTTTAAAGTTAGAAATCCTTTTTATCCTTATATATTTCAAGCACATCAGGTAGGTGAGGAGGCAATCTTAAGATTAAAAAATCTTAAGTTTGATTATCACTTTATTCTATTTCAAAGGTCAGCCCTCTTTTTTGTTATCACTTTCAAATGGGAAAAATCTGGAAAGAGTTTTAAGTTGGAAAAATAGTATTTTTTACCATCCTTGAAGCAAATCACAAAAGTCTAAAGACACAGTTTCCCACTCAAAGTTGCCAGATAAAGAATCTTCCCCTAATTGAAGAATATTTTCATGCTGGAACATAGTTTGTGCATCTTTCAATATTCTGCAAGAAGAGCTAGTAAGAGATAACCCAATTAAATTAATCATTGATAGAACAAAATGCCTGAGAGAATATCTTCCAAAACAAATCCAGAAACTATATGATAATAATTATAAAATACTTTTCATATAAAGTCAGATTTAAATAATTAGAGAAATATTAATTGTTCATGAGTGGGCAGAGTCAATATAATTAAAATGACAATGTTACCTAAACTAATCTACTTATTCAATTCTATTTAAATTACCAAAAAATATTTTATTCAACTAGAAAAAAATTAAAATTCATTTGGAAGAAGAAAAGGGCAAGAATATCAAAGGAAATAATGAAAAATGTTAAGGAAGAAGGTTTAACAGTACCAGATTTCAAACTATATTATAAAGCAGTATTTATTAAAACTATCTAGTAATGGTCAAGAAGCAGAAAAGTACATCAATGAAACAGAACAGACATGCAGCAAACAGTTGAAAAGTGTATGGTAACATTATGCTTGACAAAGATAACATTCTAAGTTTTGGGAATAAGAATTCACTTTTTGGCAAATTGACTGCCCTAGATGTTAGTAGAGGAAGCTTTCATGTCTGCCCCACCTCTTCCACTCCATTTCCTACTCTTTCATACCTACCTACCTACCTACCTACCTACCTACCTACCTACCTACCTACACACACACACACACACACACACACACACACATTCACATAAATGCATCCAGTGATTTCAGATCTTCAGACAGAAAATATTCCTCGAAGACCAGCTCAGGGATGTGCTGTAAAATATTTTGTAGGGAAAGGGATGAGTGAAGTACAGTGCTAATCTACTTCTTTTCAGGAATTAGACTCGTCAAAAATATCAGAGCCGGTTGGCAAACATTTTATTCTTTAAATGGAAATGTTATAAAGAAACAGATTACCTAAATCTCTTTGTTTCTTCAAGCCCTGGTTATAGGAGAAAAATATTTTTCTAAGGAATTCAATGATAAGAAGGCATATAAGAAAATTACTTACATTACCACATTTCCTACCGTGAATATCATCACTGAACACAAATTGAGTTTAAAATCATTTTTTCTTAATATATTCATACAAATTCTGCTCTGTTCCATAGTTTCATTATTTTGAGTTACATAGGCTTATCTAAATACATTTCTTCACATCATCACTTTTATAGAACACACTTGTAGAACACATTTGAACAGTGTGCTCTCTTGAAACCTCATCTAGCATATTAAATATATGTCATTATTAGGATCATAGATTTGAAACTAGAAGGGATCTTAGAAATGGTCTAATCCAAACACCTCCTTTTATATGTGAGGAAACTTAAGCCTAGATAGTCAGTCAATAAGGATTTATTACTGTAATGAGGAAACTAAGACATTAGCACCCAGGCTGTCAGGCTGTGTCTAAAGACCCGAGAGTTCCATAATGGAATGAAGCTGGGATTTTTAAAAAGTGGTTAGTTTGACCAAGCTGGAGGAAAGGAGTTTTTTTGGCTATATGGTCCTGCTTTGCCAAATATCCAAGGAGCTGCCAGTGTGGGATATCACTAAGAAGAAGACACTAAGAAGTCGTGGCCTAGGTTGAGGAAGGATCTGGATTATCTGTTTGTGGACA
Organism: Gracilinanus agilis; assembly: GCF_016433145.1. Taxonomy (NCBI): domain Eukaryota; kingdom Metazoa; phylum Chordata; class Mammalia; order Didelphimorphia; family Didelphidae; genus Gracilinanus; species Gracilinanus agilis. The sequence goes on from NC_058130.1 coordinate 503,621,276, forward strand.
GCAGCTCTATCTACCTTATTCCCTAGAGTCTGCTTTGGATTAGCTGGCTGCGTTTTTGACTTATTCCAGGTTCCTGTGGCATCTATGATCATCTTGGAGCATCACTGAACCAGTGCAGTGAGAAGCCCTCCTTTCCAGCCCCTCCTATTCTAGTTAGGGTTTAGCTTAGTTATATCTTAGTTTAGATAAATCATTAGGGCTATTCCTTAATATAGAAACCCCTCTCTCCCACTTCCCTCATTTAATACCAATAAACCCAGTTTGTTAGTATTTCCTGCCTCCTCTTAGCTATAAAGAACCCACTTCATTGATTTTCCCTGGTTGGTAGATTGGCAGTTATTTGACCAACTGTCATTCCCAAACCTTACATCCCCATTTGGCTTACCTGTGTTGATCTGTCACTCCTTCCCTTGTGAGGTGTGAGAGTGTCCCCAGTTTGTCTGGCATCTAACTATTCCCCTATTCCCAGTATCATCTTTTCATTACACACTTACTGTGTTCCAGGTAGTATGCTAATCTCTGGGAATATAAGCAAAGGCCAAAGACAGTCCCTGCCCTCAATAATCTTGCGATCTGATGAGAAATGGAGCTTACCCAAGGTCACACAGGTAATAAGAGGCAAAGCTAAAATTTAAACCAAATTTTCCAACTACGAATCTAATACTTTCCCCACTATATTGTGTTATCTGAATACTATAGTGAATTGTACCTTAACTTATGCAGAACCAAGCTATCTAGTAACATTTCTAGCACAGGTAGATGGAGCACATCTGAGAACCAGGAACAAAATGCATCCCTGAATACCTTACAAAAAATAATCTCCAACTGGGTACTTTGCCTAGATTTAAAAAGTCACATTCATTAATGAATTAGAGAAACAAGAGGAGGAAATTTTCTATCAGATTAATAGATAGGAACAAAATGCATGAACAAATAAAGCAGGGGTTGGCAACCTTTTTGGCCGTGAGAGCCATAAACGCCACATTTTTTAAAATGTAATTTCGTGAGAGCCTTACAGTGCTCACAGTGCGCGCTCCTGTAACAGCACCTGAAAAAAAATGACTTTATGGCTCCTGCTATAGAGCCTAATTGGCTTGAGAGCCATACGTTGCCAACCCCTGAAATAAAGAATAGAAAGAATTATTGAATTTGTACAATACTTTTGATTACATAAAAATTTTTAAGTATTGCACAAATAATTCCTATAAACATAGGAATAAAAGAAAAGACTAACTGGTGAAAAAATCTTTCCAATAAATTCCTCTGACAAAGATCTCATTTCCAAGATATTTAAGTAACTGGTTCAAACTCATAAGAAAAAGAAACACTTCTCAAATGATAAATGATCTAAGGATATGAAAAGACCTACCTCAGAGGAAGTAATCCAGGCTTTTTATAGCCACATTACTTAATTCCAGATTATTACTAATTAGAGAAAAGAAAATCAAAAGCAATTCTGATGTTTGACCTCATACACATCAAGGTGGTAAAGAGGGCCAAAAAAATAAAATGATAAATATCGGAGAAAATGGGTATATTGATGCAATGTTGGTGAATCTGTGAATGGGGACAACTATTCTATAAAACAATTGAAATTACATGCAAAATTTTACTAAACAGTACTTAACCTTTGGCCCAATCTACAACTAAGACCATATTAAAAAATTAAAGAGGAAAAGTCCTTTACAAATAAAAGTTATTTATAGCAGCTCTTTTTGTGAAGGCAAAAAAGTCTGGAAACCTAGGAGACATTTACAAATTAGGGAATGGATGGATTTGTTGTGGATTAAGAATGTGCTGAAAAGCTATTTTATATTAATGAAGAAATAGATATTTCAAAAAGCGTTGGAAAGGTTTGTGTGAGCCGATGCAGAATAATTTGAATAGAACCACAAAAAGTATACATACTATAATATCAATATCATAAAAATGAATAAAACTTTGAGGATTATAAACTAATGAAGAATAGAATGAACAGTGGTAGGAGAAAGATTTCTGTAATAAAAACAAGTAAAGACAGTTTTCAAAGCTCTAAGAACTATGATCAGCACAATGAACACCTATAATCCCAGAGGACCAATGATGAAATGTGCTACCTATGATGGAGTAATTAATGGGTTTATAAAATGGAATCACATATAATACTTACACAAACATACTAGTATATCCATTGTAAGGATTTGTTTTGCTTGACTATGCATATTTCCAAGAAATTTGTTTTCTTTCTTTTTTATGATTCAGTTTGGGGCTTGAGAAGGAAAGAAAAAAAAAATTTTTTAATAGTGAAGGAAGGTAGATTGCCTCAGATGTAAAATATTTCTTAAACTGGCAGATGAGGTCACAGTGCTATTAATTTTATTTAAATGTTTTACTTTGATAAAATGACTTCTCACAAAATGAGAATAATCTGCAAATATTTATAATTTTTAAATATAACACAATAAAACTGAAAGTGTTTTTTAAATGACAGTAAAATAGTGGTCACAAAGTTCAAATGCCAAATCTTATGCACCATACTCATAGGAGAGTCAATGATAATAGATCTCTCATACGATCTGAGATTATTGGATTATCTTTTTTTCAACATCCTTCTCTAAAGCCATTTTCCTGAACTCTGAACTCATTATAAAGTTCAATGAAGTTTGGAGATTTGAAATTTCAGCCCAAGAAATGGCAAATTGAGTGGCGAGGGGCTTCTTTAAGTAGACACAATGACAGATATGTGATATTAGAGTTAAGAGTCTTGAAGAAAAGGGGGAGAGATAGAAAGGGGGGGAAAACCCTATAAACTCAAGAAGCATGGCACCATGGAAGCATTTCATATAGGGGCTAACAGCTATAAGTACATAATTAAACCTTGAAAATATGCCTCCATTATGCCCCAATATCACTCTGTCATCAAAACAAAATTAATATTCCAAATATTTAGTATCTTAATACTCAAAATAGAGAAAATTCTCAATCTGAAATAGTTAAAATTTTAACGATTAGTTATTCTTTGTTGTTTAAAGTTGCTTTTCTCTGTCTCAACAAGTTGATTTTATTGCATGATTAATTCTCCCACAGTTCTACCAAAATTTTGCTCATAGTAGATAAAATTATAAACAGTCACAATACAGTCCACAATATAATCCTCTCTTCACTAAGCTGCCAAAATCATATTTCTATAGCACAGATCTGATCAGACCACTACTTTTCTCAAAAAGGATTCACTGGCTCTCTTTTGCCTCTAGAATAAAATATAGACTCTTCTTTTTCGTATTTGAATGAAGTCTTTGAAGACATGGTTCTAATATTTTCTATACTGATTTGTTCTTGCAAACTCTGCATTCTCATCAAATTGACCTGCTTTCAGTTCCCCATACACGGCTTTCCATTTTCCAAATCTGAGCCTTTGCACAAGCTGCCTTTTATGCCTCAAATATTCTTCCTCTGAATTCTGGCCTCTTGAAATCCTTAGCTCCTTTCAAGTTTTAGTTCAAATATGACCTCTTCTAAGTAGCTGTCTTTAGGCCAAGTTTAAATTGGTCCCAATGACTAGTTCAGGATTTCAAGAGAATGAATCATTGAGATGGATTGATAAGAACATGAATGTACTTTTTATAACATACAAACATACATTCACCAAAATCAGAAAATGACATTTGTAGCTCTCCAGGTCCCCACTGACAGGGCAAAATCAGGTGAATGATGATAACATCTGCCAACCTGAGAAGAAACCATCTATTAATTTACTAACTACATCTCTTTCTCAATACTAGTTTATATAGGAGTTACCAAAAAAAGCAGACTTTTATGCATTCTTATTCCTGGTCTCCATGATTAAGGCTATGTATAGGCATTAGATCATTACCGCCATTAAATCTATATAGGTTGTCTCCCCATGAATCCTCACTAGAATATAAATTCTCAGATCAGGGTCTGTCTTTATTTTTTCTTCATAACCCCATGTTTTGCATATATCAAGAATTCAATAAATGTTTTTTCTTTCATTCATTTATTTATTCACACATGTTGTTTCCCACATGTGGGAATATAAGCTTCTTAAAGTCAAATAAGGACTGTTTCAGTTTAGTCTTTGTTTCTCTAGTGCCAAGCATGGGTTTTGTTGTTCAGTTGTTCAGGCATGTCTGACTCTACGTGACACCATGACCTTTGTCTACGGGGTTTCCTTGGCAAAAATACTGTATTGGTTTTCCATTTCCTTCCCCAGTGTGTCCCCATTTTATAAATAAGGAACTGAATGATGAATGAAAATGAAAAAGGGGTTGAGTGACTTGGCTAGGGTCACTCAAGTAGTAAGGTTCTGAGGTTGGATTGGAACTTAGATCTTCCTGATACTAACCTGGTACTCTATCCACTGCACCAACTAGCTGCCCCTTAAATGGGTTCCTTGCTGAAATGAATAGAATATTGTATTCATGGTAATTAGTGAAATGTTTGGGAGAGCTCCATTTAGGATTACATTACTCCAACTTTGGCTTCTCACTGGCAATGATTTGTTCTTTGAATCGCAACTAACTATTTAAGACCAATAAGAAACAGGTCTCTCCTAGATCTGTAGTATATATCTCAGATACTTACAGAAGATAGCAATGCTGTTTTAATTAAGTATGGGAGCAAAAGGTCTCAAACTGAAGCTTACAGTTAACCAAGCAATAGTCGTTTGGTTACTGATCGAGCAAGGAGCACTGTGGTCTCCTTGCGCACAGCTCGGTTTCCACCACTCTCAAGTTGGCTCAAGGCTAAATCGTTTTCTTCTGTTATTGCATAGAATGTTGTTGTTTCATTTTTGAAAACTGTTGTTTGGTCGGCTTTTAACAAACTAAGATTTCTGGGGCACAGAGAAACGATTGCTGATGAACTGATTTCATTTAACCAAATTAACGGTGAGTTACGTGAAGTATGGAGTGCGATTATCTTCAACTGGTATGCAGAGAGCTACACACAAGTACAAAATGCACATCAAGGGCCAATTACACATGAAAAACTACTGATAGTTATGAGAGCTGGTTAATATTTCTGAATTATTAAGTCTGACAGCATAATCCTGCTTTCTAGGTTGTTTAGTCTGTTGATACCAGATGCTTAATGCTTGGTAAAATGTGACAGTGTAATAGAAGGCATTTAAAGTTAGCGCAATTCTGTGAAATGAAGAAGACTGCCTTGTGGAATAGGAAATGCCAAGTGCAGATGTAGAAACTTGGAAATGGTAGCAAAATGGGGTGGCCTGAAGTGGGAAACTTTGAGACGCTTCCGCCATTTTTATTCTATTATTCTCTGAGCAGATAAGGTTTTAGCAATGCAGTGACTTCCCACTTGACTTTCCAGAGACAGCTGGGCCGAGATTGCCCCGTCACCTGTTACTATGACTGCTTGGCGGTGGCCGCTAATAGAGTGATATAATGATGGCCCTTCCCTCGAGTGCTGAACCTGCTGTTTCTTCCCCAGCTCCCACTCACTCTGAAAGCTTACATCTGAATCTGCAATTGGAAGTCTCCCACTTGGGAAGGCCTAGCATCATTGTTAGGTCACGGCCCAGCCTGAGAAACATTAATTTTGAATAAAGACATGCCAACGTGTTAGTGATCAACGCTGGCTCAATAGAGATGATGCTAAGCTTTTATCCATCTCTATTTCAAAGAGTCGCTGGGAAGGAGCAGTAGAGACAAGGGAGAGCATCTTTCTGGTTAGAAATCTGTTCATGAGAGTTTGTAGGGAGAGAATCTAGAAAGTTGCATAAATTGTTCAAAAAATTGCCCAAAGACCAACCATGCATGAGGTACTATAGATGATTATGAGAGCTGATTAATATTTCTGAATTATTAACTCTGACAGTACAACCATGTTTTTTTCTTATTTCTTCTGCTGATGCCAGATGTTTAATGCACAGTAAAATGTGACTATAATAGGCCCTGCTATTTGTCGCTAGCAAACACACAAAGTAAATGCAATCATCGTGTGTGAATATGCAGACATTATTATATAGTATAGAAAAAGAAACAGATGTTCTTGTGAGGATTTTTAAGTCATTTTATGTAGGTATCCCTTATAGAAAAAATGGCTAAGGGAATTTTCTAACAACAAAAAAAGAATGAGTTTCATCTCTAAGATAATAAAATATGTCACTAGTTAATCAGTAATATTAATAGCAAAAAATGAGTCATATATCTGCCAAGTTCTGCCAGTAGAAACAAATTTCTGCTGGTTATCAACCCCAATGGTAAAGCCTGCTACCATCTGACCAAGACAAGTATGGATAACCAATTCTATTTTAGCTAGAATTGTTCTTACTTCCTCTCTGACAGTTAGGATCAAACACCCTTTTCTTTGTTTGATGGGGGAAATGGACAACTTTTACTCTTAGTTTCTGGAAGTTGGGAATAGAAGGAAGGAAAAGAAGCTCTGAAGATCTCACTAGAAATAATCGGAGATAGCTGGATGATATTGAAATACTCAAGGCTATCCAAATATTTAGAAAATACAAATAAGCAGAAGTGGGATTTTTACTTCTCATAATAATGTACAAGTTATTTAACTTCCTGGACAATTGCTCATGTAATAACTGGGTTTTTGAAGGCTCCATCAACAGATTTCAAGCTATAGGAGATCCCATCAAGATGGAAAGAGCCAGGGCAATTAGTTAGTACAGTGGATAGTGTTGTGGGTAAAAGAAGGAAGGATGGGAGAAGGAAGGGAAAGGAAAGGAAGGAAGCCAGGGTAGCCCCTAGCCCAGGTAAGGAAATTAACCAGAGCCCTTTAGAGGTGGGCTTTGGAGCAAAACTAAATCAGGTTAGACTCCAGGGATATTTAACTGGGTTTATTTTAGGGTTTAGGAAAAGAAAGGTTTGGGAAAACCAGGGAAAACTAGATCTCCAGAGGCTAGCTGAGACAAAAGCTCTTGGGGGCAAAAGACTCTCCAGAGGAAAAAAGCCGCTCCAGAGAAAAAGGCACCTCTGAGGAGAAAAGGCTCTCTGGAGGTCCTGGGAAAAAAGCACCAAAACTGTTTCTCTTCTCTTCTTTTATACTTTCTTAGACACCTCCCACAAAGCAAGTGGGAGGTGTCTGAGGAAGTTGAGACAGAGAGTCCTGGGAGATGTAGTCTCTCAGGGCTCAGAACATTCCAAAACACACAATAGAGAGCCAAATCTGGAGTCAGGAGGACTTGGGTTCAAATATGACTTCTGATATTTCCTAGATGTGTGACTCTAGGCAAATCCCTTAATCCCGATTGCCTAACCCTGCTCTTTCTTTGGCCTTAGAATGGATATACAGAAGGTAAGGCTTTTAAAAAAAAAAAGAAAGAAAGTGTTAATCTAGGTCAAACCTATCTATGATCAAAAAGATTCATCACTAGGTTGGTGACAGAGGAGGCAGAGGAAAAGGAAGGGTGGAAGTTATGAACCCTCTGTTTCTGTTGAGCCATCTATAAAGCTTCTGAAAATGAGCTACTAAACTTGGTTGCTAAGAAGATATGAAAAGAGGCAATGAGCAGAAAAAGGGTTTCCCACCCACTCCACCCCCAATCAGGGCCAGAAGTAACTTAGGAAGAAGATAGCAGGTGAACTTTATGGAAGGCAACATGGTAAAGAAGAAAGGGCACAGGCTCTGAAGTTAAAAGACTTGAAAGGGAATCCAAAATCTGCGATTTTTTTTCATCCTCGGCAAATTATTTAACATGTTTGGCCTTCAGTTTTCTCATCTGAAAAATGAGTTGTGATTGGCAGCAATAGAAGGTATGCTGGAGTCAGGAAGACTCAACTTTGTGAGTTCATATGTGGCCTCAGATATTTCCTAGTTGTATGAGCCTGGGCAAGTAATTTAACTCTATTTGCTGCCTTTGCTCATTTGTAAAATGAGCTGGAGAAGGAAATGGCGAACCATTCCAATATATTTGCTGAGAAAACCTCAAATGGTACCACAAAGAGTTGGGTGGTTCCTATGAGTCAGACATTGTACTAAGGGCTTTATAAATATTCTCATTTGATCCTTACAACTATCCTTCAAGGTTAGTGCATTTTTTATTATCCCCATTTTGCAGTTGGAAAATCTAAGGCAAAAAGAGGTTAAGTGACTTGCCCAGAAAACCATGACTGGTAAATGCCTAAGGTTGGATTTGAACTCATATTCTAGATGCTAGGCTCAGCTTTCTATCTACCATAACACCCTTTTTTTTCTTCTATCAGGACTCATATATATCATTATGTATAACAAGCTATTATTCTTTAAGGCTTTGTACCATTTAAATAATCTCATTTAAGGTTATCGAGTATAGATGGATGCTGTAGGGATCAGCCTAATTCTGGTGTTCCTGACAAGTTGTCTGCCTAATGTTAAAAATGTCCTGAAGGATAGGAAATGGTTTCTGAGGGTCATAACAGGCAAGGAATAGAGCTGAACCCGAGGCCCAGACATTACTGATTCACTATTAGCAATCTGTCAGAATTTCTCATATTTGTCTTTGTTTCAAACAGACATATAAGACATACCCAGGAGACATGGAATATATTCTTCTTGTCTTGCTTATCATAGCATAAAGACACATATGAAAGGGAATGAATGTGCAGAACTCAGATCACGTAGGCTGAATTATTTCAATGTAATGAACATCCTATTCTGCTCCTTTTCCCTCTCCTATTGCCTATTTACTCAGCTTTAGCTATTTCGAAGGAAAACCTAGTAATGTGCCTATGCTCCCCACTACTTAAGTTCACTGGCTTATTTGTAGCCCCACCGTACTCGCCAACACAGTGGCTATACATGTTTTTTGCTCTGCACACCCCTATTTACTGTTCTCCCACACCAAATCAACCACACTAACAGGGCTAGTATTGCTAGCAACACTTGCAAATTCAATTGAACTCCAATGAGAAAGTACAATTTCCTGAACTCATACATAAAGCAAAGGTTGTTTGAGGAGACCCAAAAATATTGTTCCTTATAGCCTATGCCCATCATATATCCATTAATATGTGTCCTACTGAAAGAAATTTGGCTATGTTTTTTGATTCTATATCTTTTGGGGAAACATTTCATTTCTCTGGACTTGAAGATGTACAATTTGTGAAATAAGTGATTGAAAAAGATCTCTAGGGTCTTTTCCAATTGTAATAGTGCCATATTCTGATTCTATGACTAAGACTTTCCCCTTTCACATATCCTACTCAAGATTCTAATTAAACTCCTTTAGTATAAACGCCTTTGTTTGGTATTTTTAATCCACTACAAGACTATATTTCCAGATAATAATAATAATAATGATAATGATAACAATAATAATAATAATAATACTCCCATTCACATATTTTACATTACAGCCAAACTGGTTTGTTTCTCCTTTCTTGAAATTGACTTAGAATCTCCCTCTTCCATGTTTTATACTATCTCCAAAGCCTGGAATACACTCTATCCTTATTTTTACCTCTTAAAAATCTTTGCTTCTTGGGCAGCTGGGTAGCTCAGTGGAGTGAGAGCCAGGCCTGGAGACAGGAGGTCCTGGGTTCAAACCCGGCCTCAGCCACTTCCCAGCTGTGTGACCCTGGGCAAGTCACTTGACCCCCATTGCCCACCCTTGCCAATCTTCCACCTATGAGACAATACACCGAAGTACAAGGGTAAAAAAAAAAATCTTTGCTTCTTGCAACACTTTCAATGCCCTGTATCACTTCTATTTCTCACCCTCTTAGTTGTTAAAATATCTTTCTTTGTCTCTGTTTTTGTTTGTCTCTGACTCTGGCTGTATCTTTATCTACCTTTTTCTCTCTTCAATTATTTTATAATTTCCTTACTTAATATTGCATCCATAGGTAAATATAGGCTCTATGAGGAAAGGAACTATTTTTTCTTTCTTCTTTTTTTCATGCTTATTGCACCCAAAATTTGCCTTGCAAATAGTAAGCATTTACTAAATGCTGAATGATTAAATTGAATTAAATTCTTAATTTTCTCCAAATTATTCCTTTTACTTTTCTTCCTTTGTGCCTTTACTCTTTCTATTCCTTCCTCCTTCCCTACTTCACTGTTCAGCCTGCTAAAATACCATCTATCTTCCAAGGTCCAACTTAAATAACCTCATCTCATCAATGACATATCTCATACTCTTTCTACCCCCACAAACTAGATGTAATCTCCTCCTACTCTGAAATCTCATAGAACTTTTTTTGTACCCCTCTACTTGAAACATATCACATTCTATATAGGAGTATATTCATTTATGTTCCTGTCTTGTCTCATTTACTAGATGATAAACCTCTTGAGGACAGAGTCTTTGTGGATACTCAGAAAAAACATTTGTTGGATTTAATTGATTTGTTTTTTCCCATAGTTCATTTATCACCCAATGAATCATCAGATCAAGTAAGTAGAGGCTCCTGAGTCCTTACTCAGTTCTGCATCTACTACATCACTTTTAATTTTTACTTCTTTGTAAACTAATGCATTCTCAAATGAATAAGAAATGGCCAGAATCCTATTTTTCAGCCTCTCAGTACTAGCTCACCCATCTGCATTAAGTACCACTTCAGTTTTGAAATTTACATATAATATATAAATAACTGGTAAATATTTACTAAAAGCCCAAAGGAATGTACACTGATTAGAAATGCAGCTTTATTTGCAAATTTTTTTACAAAAACTAAAGGGGAAAAAAATCTATCTTTTCCATGAAACCAGCCTACCAACTTGTGCTAAGTAGAAATGGCCTGCTTAATCTGTTTATTGAACAATCTGCATTTGGGGGAAAAACAGATGTTTGGCACACAGCTGTTTAATTTACCAAATAATTGAGAGACTAGTCTCTTATTTGTAGTAAAAATAAAAAGAAAGTTGGATTTCAAATTATTAGTGCTCTCTTAAGTATTGCCCCATGCTTGTTGGGATGGGATTGGGTGAACAGATATATTTGTCACCTGGGAACCTTTGAACCATTTGCTCAGGCCAAATGGTCTGGTATTAGATCGTGAGGAATAAAGACCTTGTTTTCCCAAGGAAACAATGCTGTAAGTTGTATGAGTGTGAAAAGCACTATAGAAATTTCAATAGAAGCTACACTATCATGGTACAGGTATAGATACATCTTACTTTAAAATTAAATGTAAAAGTACTGTGCTAATTTCCTAACTTTATTGTTTTTGTTGAAAAGTACCATCCTTGGAGAAGCAGGGCCAAGATGGTAGAGTAGAGAAGCACTTAGCCAAACATTCCAAAATTCCCCTTAAAAGGACTCTATAATAATGCTTTTAAATAAAATTGTTGAGTAATAAAAGGTTAGGTGAAACAATTTTCTTGTCTGATACAACTTAGGAGTCTAGCAGGAAAGACCATTACCAAGTAGTGGTCTCCTCAAATATTTTAGAGAACAACTTGAAATTATAACCAGAGTTATAAAACTTTGTGACAGCTTTCGACCCAAGAGATTAGGTGAAAAGGAAAATAACATCTATGTTCCAAAATATTTGCAGTAATTCTCTTTGTGATGGCAAAGAACTAGACATTGAGAGGATGCCCATAAATTGGGGAATGGATAAACAAATTGTGGCACGTGATAGTGATGGAATACTGCTGCTCCATATGAAATGATGTGCAGGCTCCTTTTTTAGAATGTGGAAACTACACAGGATAATGAACAGTGAAATGAGAAAAACCAAGACAATATCATACACAGCCCCTGATTTAATATTTGAAGAATAATTTTTAAAAGTTACCTCTAGAGAATTAACTGAAAAATGGAAGTATGAAAGACATAATTTATATATCCATATCTCTCTCAGATAATGTTTTCTATGATGCAGGGGGAGTAGGGAGGCACTGAGCCACTTTTAAACAAATACTATTAATAAAAAAGAGGAAAAAAGAATTATTAGATTACTTGAAGGTCATGTTAAAAAAAGAAGAGCCTACTCATTATCTTTTTTAAATTTAATTTTTTATTTAGAATATTTGTCCATGGTTACATGATTCATGATTCCCCCCCTTTACCCTCCCCCTTCTCAGAGATGAGAAGCAATTCCACTAGGTTATACATGTATCATTGTTCAAAACTATTTTCCTATTATTCATATTTGCAGTAGAGTGATCTTTTAACACCAAAACCCCAATCATATCACCATTGAACCACATGATCAATCATATGGTTTTTCTTCTGCGTTTCCACTCCCACAGTTTTTTCTCTGGATGTGGATAGCGTTCTTTCTCATAAATTCCTCTGGATTATAATGGATCATTGCATTGCTGCTAATAAAAAAAAAAAGTCTATTACATTCGATGGTGCCACAATGTATGAGTCTCTGTGTACAATGTTACTCATTATCTTTTAAGAAATTATCAAGGAAAACTGCCCTGATATCCTAGTTCTAGAGGATAAAATAGAAATTGAAATAATCCAGTGATCACGTTCTGAATGAGATCTTAAAATGAAAACTCCAAGAAATATCATAGCCAAATTCTGAAGTTTTCAGGTCAAGGAGAAAATATTGTAAGCAGCCAGGAAGGAACAATTCAAACATTGTGAAACCAGTCAGGAAAACATCTGCTCTAGCAGCTTTCACATTTAAGAATTGCAGGTCTTAGAACATGCTAGTCTGGAAGTCAAGGGACCAAGAATTACAATCAAGGATAGCCTATTAAGCAAATCAGTATAAATTATCAGTGAGAAAAACAGATTCTTAATAAAATAAAACTTTCAAGTATACCTAATGAAAAGATCAGAGCTGAATAAACATTTTGATTTTCAAAAAAAAATAAGATTAAAGAAAAGCATAAAAAGATAAACATGAAAGTGAAATCAAAAGGGAATCAATGAGGTTAAAATGTTTACATTCCTATATGGGAAGTTGATAATTATATCTCCTAAGAACTTTATTATCATTAGGACAGTTACATAGACAAAGGGCATGGACATAGTTGAATATGATGGGATGACTTCAAAAAATAAAACCAAGGGGTGAAAAAGAGGAATGAACTAGGAAAAGGGGAAAGAAAGAGAAAGAACAGGAAAAATGTCATATAAAAGAGAATTGGTCAAAGGAACAGGAAAAATGTCATATAAAAGAGAATTGGTCAAAGGATATGAACAGGCAGCTTTCAGAAGAAGAAATAATCATATTTTTAAATGCTCTATATCACTATTGACTAAAGAAATGAAATTTACAAGAATTCTCAAGAACTTATACCTATTAGACTGACTAACATGACGGAAAAGAAAAATGACAAATGTGGGAGGGGATGTGGAAAAATTGGTGGAGTTGTCAACTGATCCAGACATTCTAGAGAATAATTTGGAACTATGCCAAAAGGGTTTGTATATACCCTTTTACCAGTGATACCACTATTTGGTCAGTATACTAAAGAGATCAAAGGAAAAAAAGGAAAAGAGTCTATTTGTATCACAATATTTTTAACAGGTTATTTATTTGGAGGGGTCATGGCTAAAATTTGACAATTTAGGAGACACCTATCAATTGCAGAATGGCTGAAGAAGTTTTGACATATGATTGTGAAAGAATACTATTAATCTATGAAATAATAGTGAGGGTTTGGGGAATGTGATTGGATGTTATTTAGGCCAGTATCATAAGAGTAAACTGGATTTGGGGAAGGCCACTAAGCCCAATGCTGGCAGAGCCAGACAGGTCTGCATTTTCTTTTGCAACATGTTTAATATGGAAATGTTTTTCTTGCCTACATATTAAATTGCTTGCCTTTTCAAGGAAGGGGAGAAGAAGAAAAGAGGGAAAGAGTATGGGACTCAAAATTTTTGAAAAAGTTAACATTTTTGTTTACCTATAATTAAGAAAAAATTAAATAAAAATTAAATATATAAGAATACCATCTTTCTAGTCACTTAGGTTCACAACCTCAAAGTTGTCCTCTATTCTTCATTCTTATTCTTCCCTCATACCCATCCAGATTTTAAGTCTTCTTAGCTCTATCTCCACATTTCCTCATTATCTTTAGGCTGCTAATAGCATAGTGGATAGTACACTGGGTCTAGAATCAGGAAGATCTGAGTTCAAATCTATCTTCAAATACATCCTAGTTATATGATACCAGAAATATAACATAATTTATTTGTCTCAGTTTGCTCAGTCATAAAATTGGGATAATAACAATAATTGTCTTGCATATCGGTGATGATGAAATGAGATGATTCATGTAAAAACATTTAGCACAGTTCCTGGCACATAGTAGACATTATGTAAGTGTTTATTCTCTTCCCTTCTCAATATCCATCTCCTGTTGTTCATTCAAATAGCCTCTACTTTAGTCCAGTCCCATTTCAGCTCTCACTTGAACTATTCAAGAGCAACATTAGCCTCTCTACTTCGTCTCTCCCTTTTCCAAACCATCCTGACAGAGTTGCCAAACTGATGTTCCTAAAGCACAGAAACGACCATGTTACTCCCCTGCTTAATAAGTTTCATTGGTGTCCTATTACCTCTTCAATAAAATATAAATCATTCTGCCTGACATTTAAAGCCCTTCATACCCAGCCTCCAGTTTACTTTTCCAGTTTGCTATATATTCTTCTTCTTCATGCATTCTACAGGTCAATTCAATAAACTTTTATTAAGTGCCTACTATGTCCCAGGAACTGGGTGAAACCATGGACCACTCATACATTCTATAGCCTTCCAGCTGCTGATCATCTGTGATCTGTCTCTTGTCACTGCCACTAGACAAATCATGCCTGGAATTTACCTTCTCTTCAACTCTGAATCTTAGAATTCCTAATTTACTTTAAAGTTCATTTCACAAACATCACCTTCTATATGAGGCCATTACTGATGCCTCCAGTTGCTACTGCCTCATTTCTTCCAAATTACTTTTACTTTCTATACATTTTGTATATATTTATATGAGTAGATATTTCCCCCATCAGAAGGTAAACCTCTTGAAGGTAGCAACTGTTTCACTTTTGGCTTTGTATCCCTAAAACCTAGCACAGTGGCAAGCAACCAATAAGCTCTTAATAAATATTTACTGAAGTTTTTGTACAAAGCTATAATAAAATATAGGGGGAAATAATTGCAAATATTTAATCTAACTACAAAATACATAATATAATTACAAAATACAACTGAGAGGCAATCTAACAAGTCACACTCAGGACAAGCAAATAAAATTATAAAACACTTTAAAGCAGTGATTCCCAAAGTGGGCGCTACCACCCCCTGGTGGGTGCTGCAGCGATCCAGGGGAAGAGGTGATGGTCACAGGTGCATTTATCTTTCCTATTAATTGCTATTAAAATTTTTAAAAATTAATTTCCATACGGCAAGTAATATTTTTTCTGGAAAGGGGGCAGTAGGCCAAAAAAGCTTGGGAACCACTGCTTTAAAGGAATAAAGAACCACTTAAATAAGTGCAAAGATATTCAATAGTCCTAGTGTGTGTGTGTGTATATATATATATATATATATATATATATGTGTGTGTGTGTGTGTGTGTATATATGTACATATATATATGTATGTATGTAAAACAAAGATGCTACTAAGGCAATTTTAAAAATTAATAACATACCAATCAAAACACCAAAGGAATATTTTATAAAAGTAGACAAAATTATAGCAAAATTCATTTGGAGGAATAAAATATCTAGAATCTCAAAGGAAATATTTTAAAAAAAATAAAAATAAACAAAGTATTGCTTTCAGATTTCAAATTATACTAAAAAGAATCATGAAAAATATTGGGTACAGATTAAAAATAGAAATGTTNAGTAATATTTTTTCTGGAAAGGGGGCAGTAGGCCAAAAAAGCTTGGGAACCACTGCTTTAAAGGAATAAAGAACCACTTAAATAAGTGCAAAGATATTCAATAGTCCTAGTGTGTGTGTGTGTATATATATATATATATATATATATATGTGTGTGTGTGTGTGTGTGTATATATGTACATATATATATGTATGTATGTAAAACAAAGATGCTACTAAGGCAATTTTAAAAATTAATAACATACCAATCAAAACACCAAAGGAATATTTTATAAAAGTAGACAAAATTATAGCAAAATTCATTTGGAGGAATAAAATATCTAGAATCTCAAAGGAAATATTTTAAAAAAAATAAAAATAAACAAAGTATTGCTTTCAGATTTCAAATTATACTAAAAAGAATCATGAAAAATATTGGGTACAGATTAAAAATAGAAATTTTTTCAGGAGAATAGAATAGATAAGGATTAATAAGAGAAGTAATTCAATAATGCAGTTTTAGATAAAACTAAGTGAATAAATTATTCATTGGCAAACTATTAGAGAATAAATGCTTGGAAAACTGTGGAGCAGTTTGACCTAAATTCAGCTTAGAACAAAATTCTATACCATATACCAAAATATGCTCAAACTATAAGAGCTGTATATTGAGGATCTCACCTTATAGGAATCAGGAGAGAAAGTAATCAGGCATTTTTCAGCCACAGATAGAGGGAGAATTCTTTACCATAGGCGAAAGGTGATTTCAAGAGATAAAATAAATATTTTTGATTACATGGAATTGCAAAGTTTTGGACTAAGAAAATCAATGAAATTAAGTTAAGAAGGGGAGGTTTCAGTTTTAAAAATCTTTCCATCTGATATCTCTGAAAGGCATCTGAAAACCAAGCACATAGAGAAAGGACATGAACTCATAAGACTGAGAGTTCTCCCTCAGGGGATAAATGATCAAAGAAATGAATACATAGTACTCAGAAGAATTGTAGAGGAATGAAGACATCGCTGTCCCGAGTGTTTTCCTTAAAATGAAGAAATAACCAACCAGAGTTAGGGACAACAGGGTTGGAGAGTACTTCCAGATGTAGAGAGCATCCAGGGAGAGAATGCATCAGTAGACAGAGTACAGAGTCAGGAGTAGAGCCTGGAGAGGTAAAATAGCCCTAACTGTATAAAACAGGTTCTAATTCTAATATAGACTTAGAGATCTCACTACTAGATATATTTGTATATACCTAGAATATTTTTTAATCCTTACCTTCTGTCTTAGGATCAATACAAAATATTGCTTCCAAGGCAGAAGAGTAGTAAAAGTTAGGCAATTGGGATTAAGTGACTTGCCCAGGGTTTCAGAGTTAGGAAGTGTCTAAGGTCACATTTGAACCCAAGACCTCCTGGCTCTAGACCTTTCTATCCACTGAGCCATCTCGCTGTCCCCAGAGTATTTTTTAAGGCTTCATATGCCTCAAAATATTCAATGCACCATAATTTGGGGGATCATATCACTGAAAACAAAGTAGATGGTTATCATAGGGAATAGCTAAAGAAATTGTGGTACAAGAATGCAATGAAATACTACTTTGATAAAAGAAACAATGACTATTAAGAATTCATAGAAATGGTAATACCTGGAGTGTCTTCTTCACAGGGTTGTTTTAAGACAAACATGAGAGCATGTAATATAAAAGCAAAATGTGAAGTATTTTTGCAACCTTTCAAGAACAATTTAAAGCACTATATACATGTCAGTTATTAGTAATAGTATTAATATTGTTCTTAGTGTTACTTAAAAAAAGAATCCCTTTCTATTCAACTACTACAGATATGGACGAAGTGTAATTGGTAATATACCATGGTAACCATCTTAAATCTACATGTCTATTTTTTTTTAATTACTTATTTTGAAATGCTTCTATTTTTCTAATGTACTTTTTCATTTAACCACTGTCTCAGTTTCCTCATCTATAAGTGGGGATAATAATATCACTCACCTCCCAGGGTGGCTGTGAGGATCCTATAAGATAGCAATAGTTAAGGCCCTCAGCACAGTGCCTGGCACATAGCAAATACTATATGAAAGTTGTTATTATTATTATAGAGGTCATTGCATATGTTCTTTAATAGCATTGGCTGAATATTATGCCTGAAATTTCATTCTACTGTGACTCCATATGGCTGAAGTTAAAAATGAATACAACTCCAGAACATCTGTCAAAGAGAACTTACTTTTTAATGAGGAATCAGAGATGCACGGCCAGATTTCTGTCTGCCCATGTAACAACACAGTGTTATTTCTCTTGCCAGTCCCAACGAGTTGGCCATTGTTGTGTTTCCCTCCCCCCTGGCTCTGAAGAAATCACTAGTTTACTTGCAGGTTCTCTAAGGACAAGAATAAAAATAATTAGGATTCCAAGGTGAGAAGCCTAACTAGATGTGGTTTCATCTGTGAACACACAAGGGTATTTCACAAGGAAGGGTTCTGCAGGACCTTATGTTTATACGTTAAATTGTGATAGAAAGAAGTGTCTGAAAATAGCACATTTGGAAAGGACTACTTTAGAATCAATGTGACTGCAAAAAAAAAAGTTTTGGAAGAGGGCTAGATCTCTTTGTTAGGAAAAAATCTTCAAGTATTTAGCTCTCAGGGCTTTGTGAAAACCAGGGAAAACCCAAGGAATATAGTTCATTAAAATTAATTGCTCTTCCTGCCCAAATCATATTGATATTTTTTTGCCTAGGAAGGAACATGAATCATATGAACAAACATTCTTTATAACTTCCCTATCCTCAGTTCTATTTTCCTGGGATGTGCAAACTGATTGATGATGATGACTCAGCCTTGCTCCAAAGCATGCTTTGTTCATTCCCCTAAAGACTATTGCTGGAAGAGGTATAACTTACCAGAGCTTTCTAGCTATGTCTTGTGAGACTCAAAAAATGAGAGTTTTCCAGGAGCTTTCATGAGAGTTGTGTTGTTCATAAGTTTGTCTAAAATCATGTGTCTTTGTCTATTTGGCCGAGAACAAGCTGTTTATTATCCTCTCTGCCCCTCCTCCACTGTTTTGAGTTGGCTCAATCTTCCCAGTTTAACCAAGTGAACAGTCTCAGTCTTGTAGACACTTCTTAAGTTCACCTTTGCTTAGTTGAGAAAAGAAAGGATGAAAGTAATTGCAGAAGTAGTTCTAATTGATCCCACCTGCATTATGACCACAAGTAGCCATGCCAGCAATTTGGTTCCCAGCTGCATCTTTACATAAAATTCTAGTTTTTCCTTCTTTCTATCTTTGGTTTCCAAATATTTATTTCCACTGTGATCAGGAAGATTTTCCACACAAGAGATATCTTGTCTAGTTATCTATGTACTCAGATTATAATCCTATCTTCTCTTTTGATCATATTCCACTCTGTGTAGATAGATACTGGATATGATGAAAAATATCTTGGAACAAAAAAGAGGAGTACCATATTGTAAATATAGGCCTAGCCTTTTAAAATATCAATTTAATGCAATTTAACAATTCAATTGAATTCAGCAAGCACTTAATAGGTACCTACTATATTCAAATATATGTGCTAGGCCCAGAAAAATAATCCCTAATCCTCAAGAAATTTATATTCTCCTGGGAGAATACAACATAAAATATTAAGTATAATATATGCCAAGTAAATGAAAAATAATTTAGGGGAGGAACACTAGCTTGTAAGGGGATCAAGATATGAGAAAGTTTTATAATGAAACATTCATTAGTTCAATTCAAATTTAACTTGACCATTAAAGTAAAATTAGAGGCTGACTTTCAGAGCAAGGGAGTAGATAAATACATAATACATGCTAACTGGAATGCTATTTAGGGGTGTACTTTCCTTTATCTCTCCTATTATATCATCAACATCTAGAGAACTAGAACTTTTTCTTTATCATCTTTGAATCCTTTGTGCCTCAATTCTAAATTAATTGTAGAATGAAAGCTATGGCATCAGATCAGCATAGAACATTGACATGGAGTATATCAATTTTACCAAAGGGCCAGGCAGCTTTGTATTTATGGTAGCTGCACAATAGCATATGGATGACTGAGATGCATTTGGGACCAGAGAAAGAGTTGGATAAGGAAAGGACAGGCAAATGCACAGCCATATATTACTGTGCCTTCAACTAAGATTAATGAAAAGGAAGTATCAGTTTAATCCTCTACCCACAACACCTGGAACTTGATTAATAAGCATTTATTAAGCACCTACTATATTCTTTACTATATAGCCCTCTGCTAGTTACAAAGGAAAAAAAAGGAATAATCCCTGCCTTCAAGGAACTTATATTTTAATTGGGAGAGGCAATACATATAAGAATATATAAAATAAATATGAATTTTGTGTAGATAAAGGACTAATAGCAGGAGAATCATGAAAGGTTTTATATAGAAGATGTTAATAAAAAGAATTTTGAAAGAAGCAAGGGATTCTCAGAGGAGAAAGTGAGGTGGCAGTGAATTCCACAGTTGGTGAATAGCCAGTAAAAAAAGAAAGCAGACAACTGTTGGAATGTTGTTTTTAAGAACAAGGAAACCATTTTGGGTATACTGTAAAGGATGGGAAGAATAATGCTGCAGAATAAGGATTAAAAAGGTAGATTGGGGTTGGATTGTAAATGATCTAGCTCTCTCCTGATGATGTAGTTTCCCTGACTACTCTTTCTGTAATTACTCTTTTTTTCCATAACCCAAGCTCTCTGATTTTGGTGGAGAATTCAGATTAATCCTTGACCCACTTTTTCACTTTCATACTCTCCCTATACCAATGCCACTTCTCAGCAACATCTACCCCTTTGAGCATCAAGCTATCCAAATTTATTACCCAATTTAGACCTTGGTAGCCAGTATCTATTCAAATATTCTCCTTTCTTTCTCAATGAGTTCAGTGCTTCACTTACAGTCTTTCTTTCCATTGTTCTCATATTAGGAACTTTTTCCTTTCTGTAATGTTCCCTCAATTATTCTAACTTTCCACTCCATCAGTCTGTAGAATTCCATAGGCCTACTACTTCACTGTACCTCAAACACACACAGAGATCGTCAAATACATGATCTTGCCATGACCCACAAATGTTCTACTTTCATATTAATGAATTCTGAAATTCCTTTACCTAAACATAAACTCCTATTATTCCATTTTTCCATATGCCTTTTGACCTCTAATCCTCTTTGTCTTCATATTGACTTCAATTCTCTCTAGCCCTTAGTCCTTTCTCTGGCCTCCATCCCTGTACTGACTACAATCTCATCTCTTCACTATCCTGACTCCTTACCGAATCAATTCAACTCTATCCTGTCTTCTGCTCCCCCAAACTGTGCCCCTTTCAGACTTTCTCAAACCCCAACTTTGGATTACTCCCATCATTAGTGTTCTTATCTTCTGATTCATAAATCACTGAACTTCAAAGTCATTATCTAATCTCTACCGGACCCTCATTGCCTCAAGACAATCCTTGGATCACTTTCATTAATTCTCTTTTCCATTCACCACATTTCAAACATTTTCCCTGTTCAAGCTTCCCTTGACTTTCCTTTACCCCACTTTCTTAGCTGAGGATTAGGTCACCCAGTGACAGTATAAAGAATATAAGAGGGTCCTACCTAGCATATTTACTCAATTCTTACTTCGGTATTTCACAGAATTGAAGTGGGTACTCCCTCCACTGATTCCATGGTCTTCAGAAAGGATTGGATTCAGAACAATTCTCAGCTGGTGGTTAAGCTTTCAATAATGAGCCTTTCCCAACTTCTCTAGGATTGTCTAGATAATAATAATTAATATTAAAATGATATTAAAAATTTCACCACATTTTGTATACATTATCTTATTTTGCCTCACAATAACCTTGTGAAATAGGAAGGTATAATTATCCTCATTTTACAGATGAATATGTAGAGGCATAGAGAGTTTAAGGCACTCACCCATGGTCAGATAACTAGTAAGTGTTAGGGGTAAAATATGAAGCCAGGACTTCCTTATTCCAAATTCAGCATTTTCTATACTATGTAATGCAAGGCTGCAACAGAGGCTTTTGCTCTTGAAAGGAGTCAACTGTAAACAACCCTGGCAGGTAAGCCTTGGAATCTTCAGAGAAAGTCAATTGGAATCTAGTCTTGAAGAGAGTGGAAGGTCCAACTAAGGCTCTGCTTTTGACTCTTGGTTTTGCTTTGGCCTGTGCTTTTTGTCTCTGGCAATTTGAACCTAGCTGATTTCTCTGGACCTTTCCCTGACCTTCCCCATATTATACCCCTATTATCTTACCTGATTTTTCCTTTGGGCTCTGGTTTTGGTTTGGGTGGGTTTAGTTTTCTGTAGACAAGTAGGACATCTTTAAATCAACTTATCCCTTATTTTATTGATCTAGTATATATTTTACTTTAAGGCAGCCAAATTTTCGGACTGGGAGAGCAGCCTCAGTCTAACCTTCTCCTGACCCTTTCCCCAGCTTTAGTTTCTCCCTAGCAGCTAATACAAAACCCTAAACCCCTTTCTCCTTTCCGATCAACCCTAATATTAATAAATCCTCTTTGTTACCTACTCAAACCCTCTGGTGAATCATTGTGTCAAAAATTTAAGCAAGGGTTGAAGAGGGAAGGAATTATTTTCTCTTTATTTTTTGAGGGAACTGTGAGCATCCATCTTGGCAGGAAGTTCTTACCCTAGACTTCCTCCTGCCATCAGTTGGAGTGGCAGGGAGGAGCCCTTCACTCCTCCCTCAAAGGACTTGTGAAACTAACAAGAGAAAGCCCTCAAGGCAGATTTAAACACTTCTGACTGGCCCAACTCTTTTGTGTCCATAGGAATACCTTTACTGCCTTGAAGGGTTCAGCCTATCCCCCCAAATATCCTCTGTCTCTAGCCTCAGCCTCTAGCCTTTTTAAGCTGCTTCTCCTGAATACCCCACCTGTTGTCTCACCATCCAATATAGTACCTCATTCTTTCCTTTCCTACATTCAGCCATCCCCTTCATTCCTCCTCCTAATACCTACATCACCTTTATCCCTCCATTCAACCAAAAGATTCAAAGATTACCTACTTTATGATAACAACTATGAGTGAATAAATGAATGAATGAAAGTAAAAGAATGTTTTAAGTGTTTTCTATGCTAAAAGCATGGGATACAAATAGAAAAATAAGTCTCTGATCAAGGAACTTATGCTCTAAATGGAGGATACAATAAATATAGATTTTTTTATTCAATCATTCAGCAAGAATTTATTAAGCACTTACTATACACTGGGAATATAAAGACAAAAAATGAATCAGTTCCTGCCCTCAAGAAGTTTATGTTCTATTTTGGGGGACACGATATGTTCATAAGCATTTACATATGCAAAAAAAGAAAAATTTAAAAATCCATGGTGGGAGATAGAAGGAGAAATGGTGAGAAAATATTAGTAGCTGAGGGAATCTCTACAACTGAATAGTCATAGCACTTTATTTTTTATATCATAAGTAGAAAAATTTGTAACTAATCTGGATCTCAGACAAGTATTATACTTATTGGTTTGGACCATGGTGGTAGGGTGCCCTTATTGCAGATATAATGCATGGTATAAATATAGATTTTAACTGTAAGTCAAATTGAAAATTCCTGTGGTCTTCATGACATAGGGACAAAGCAAATGATAGTGCATCTTCTGTTCTGTAATTTCCATTAAAATTTTCTATTTCTGGTGTTGAGCCATTTGACAATGCCCAAGATATATATTGGTGATGAGAACTTTCTTATATAGGTCTTCAGGAATTCTTGCTGCTGAAAAGACAGAGACTGTAGCACTCTCCTCTTGCTAAGTTTCATTTATTTCTCTTATACAATGGCTAGAGTGGCCAGACTTACAATAAGGTTGGACCTGGGGACACTATCATTCCCTGCTCTTCACTGTTATGATGCAGGTAGGTAGCATAGTAAATATTACACTGGGTCTAGCATAAGGAAGACATTAGATTAAATCTGGCCTCAGATACTTACTAATTATGTGACCCTGGGTAAACCATTTAACCACTCTCAGCCTTAATTTCCCAGTATAAAGAGCATAATAATAGAACTTACTTCCCTAGAGTTTTGTGTGGATGAAACAATATAATATTTGTAAAGTGTTTTGTAAACCTTAAACACCATTTAAATGTTTTCTATTATTGTTGTTTGTTATTCTCAGCACTCTTAGCACTTTTACCTGCCTTATGGTGTTACTTATCAGTAGTTGGCATTTGTGATTACAACAATGAAAAGCCCTTTCTCCATCATGATTTTTCTCTTCAATTGTGGCATTAGAGATCAGCTTAACTGTGTGACCCTGGGCAAGTCTCTTGACCCCCATTGCCCACCCTTACCACTCTTCCACCTATGAGCCAATACACAGAAGTTAAGGAAAAAAGAGAGATCAGCTGAAGATCACACTGTCTCTCAATAAAACATAATATAATATCTAATTCAATAGCATTTGAAAACCAAAGGATATCTCAATGCCATGCTCAGGCATCAAAATAGGACCTTAGAGGAAGAGCTATTGAATAAAATGTTGTATTATTCTCTAAGTAAGATCTGAAACATCCTTTCTGCTTTCCTTAACAGTTGTTTATAGCATATCTTATTCCACAAGTTCTATACCAGTTTCAGTAGAATAGTGGTAGGAGAAGCCATTTGGCACAGGGTCTAGGACTATATTGCTGAACAAAATAAATAAAAAATAGATTAATTAATTATATATCTATATCTATATGTCTATGTCTATATCTTATCTATCTACCTATATCCCTCTAGAGCAGTGATTCCCAAAGTGGGTGCTATTGCCCCCTGATGGGTGCTGCAGTGATCCAGAGTGGCAGTGATGGCCACAGGTGCATTTATCTTTCCTATTAATTGCTATTAAAATTTAAAAAAAAGTTAATTTCCAGGGGGCTAAGTAATATTTTTTCTGGAAATGGGGTGGTAGGCCAAAAAAGTTTGGGAACCACTGCTCTAGAGAGAGACAAAGAGAGAAAGAGAGAGAAAGAGAGAAAAAACAAATGAGCATTGTCACTTCTCAATAAGAGATTACTGCAAGTTAAATCCAACAAGATGTTCCATTTCAATTCTCACTTTGAATTGTTGGGAACCAAAGAATAGACAAAGGGTTCAAACAAGGAAAGAGAAAAAAATTCATTCCATTTAGGGGTTAAGATAAGGAAGATAAGCCTTAGAGGTCCAATGTGGGAGTGAGTATATTTTATGAATTTCACAGTAGTTTAGGCAAGTCTATGGATGCTCATGATGAGGGTCTGCCAGGCTTAGCATCTAATATCTGATTTAATATGGGCTTATTTGGGCATGAGATAAGTTCTCAATAGCACATTTACAGCTCTCAACACAAAATAGTTTGTATGTATGAGTGAATAGAAGTTTGATCAGTTTCCAAGATCATAGTTCTAGAATTTTACTGGAGGTGCTGGTCATGTTTGTTTGTTTGTTTTATTGTAAAATAATATAGAAATAATCATTTTGCAGCTGAGTAAAAAAAAAGAAGGGGGGAAATCAATTTCTGGAGAAATAGGAAATGCTGGAGGTTACTCATATGGTAACTACCCCACAATGGAGAAACTGTTTTAGACAAAGTCTTGAGGCAGCAGGTTGGTAGACCATATACCAAGTGGTTAAACTTTGAGACTAGGGCAACAAAAATCTCTTTTCTTTTCTTGCAGCTGGCTGGAAAAGGAAACAAGTATTTGGAAAGTGTCCAGAATATAGCATAAGCTATTTTGTTGATTTTTTTTTCCAAACTGGATATACTTCTTGAGGGAGCCATGCTCCAGAAACAGACCCTTGGTTATATAATAGTAGTTATTAGAATATATAATAGAAGTTATTAGAACAAAAGCACCTTATTTACATGTTTTAAAAGGAGAAAAATTACAAGGTACATTATACATATTTAATAATCATTGTTCTCTGTTCATATAGCATCAGTAATTTGGGATCTTAAAGGGTCAGTAAAACTTGTTTTTGGTAATGGTAATTTTTTTCTTTTTGAAGAATGCACAACATGCTTTTTTTTTTTTTAAAGAGGAATTTCCTATGCCAAGAAGTTTTCAAGTTGATGCTGCAGGATAGTACTATCACAGTTAATGTCAAAAAAGAACTCATGCTTCTGTTATGTTATGTATTCAACATTTTCTGTCTCTTTATCCATATCAATAGATCGCTCAGATCCTGAGGCTTGACCAATCATTTTTGACTAAAGTCATAGTCCAATACCCTCATATAGAGGCAGTCTTATGAATGTAGTTTGGAAGATAAAAACAAATAAATTACCTCTTTGAAACTTTAACCCTTTACTTCTGATTCTGCCCCCAGAGTTCAGTTGAAAGAAGGCTAATACTTCTTCCATATTACAGTCCTTTAAATATTTGAAGAAAGCTATTATGCACCCCCCCCCAACTTCTTTTCTCTAAGCCAAACATGCATAGTTCCTTCAGTGATCCTAATAAGACATTAACTTGGGTCCTTCATGATTCTAATTGCTCTCCAGGACACTTTCTGATTTATTGATATCCTTCTTAATCCACAATGCCCAGAACTAGAGACATTCCAAATAATGTGTCATGAGATTAGAATCTAGTGGGAATATCACTTCCCTGTTTCTAGAGGTTATGACTACAATTCACTCCAAAATTACATTTCATTTTTGATTGCCACATTTCACCTATACCTCAGATATGGGTTCAAGTCTACTAAAATCTTCAGTTCCCTTCAGACCTGCTTTCTATCCATTACTTTCCCCAACTTATACTTTTAAAGTTGGGTTTTTATAACCAAGTACATGACTTTTATCCCTACTGGATAGCATGTTATTAGAATCAGCCCAATGACCCACCTTGTCAACTTAATTGTTTGGGAACTTAATTGTTTTCCAGCATGTTAACTCTCTCAGCTTTAGGTTTTTTGCTCATTATATGATATGGATAAAGACGTATAATCTACGTCTTTATCCAAGTCATTCAAACAATGTAAAAAAACATATGGTCAAGCTCACATCCCTAGAATCAGTTTTATTGTCTGTAAAATGAGAGTATTGAACAAGACTGTCTATAATGTTCTATTCAGAAATAAACTGATCACTCCTCTTACATGCATAGCACTTTCTCCAGTTTTTTTTTTGTTTGTTTTTTTAACCAATAAAGCACAAATTGGCAAACCCTATCCCTAGAGAATAGGTAAATATTTTCTCCTTTGAGTTTTATCATTCATTAAAACTAAGAATTGCTAAGGTTGTTTTTTTTTAAGTATTGTTGCTCACAAGCCCCCACAAATCTACTTCCTATTCATTCATAAGACAGGGAAGGAAGAAAGGGAAGAGGGGAGAGGAAGACAGGTAGACAGTAAGAGACAGATAGATAGACAGACGGAAAGGGTGAGAGCCCCCAAGAACTGCTCCTTCTCAAGGACTTAATTCAAAAAAGCGTCCTCAATACTATAACTGAGCTCTCCCTCTATTGGCCTGGATCTCTCTGGACTGAGCTTGCTGGGTAACTGATTACTATTTTATATTACACTCAATTTTCATGTCTAATCCTAACAGGCAATCCATTTTCCTGCTTTTCTTGACCAAGAGATCTAAACCTTATAAAGAGATCACAGGGAATAAACTCTCTAGGACTATATCATGTTCAATAAATGAGTGATTCATTGGGGATGAGTAAGAAATCTGGACACATATACATTTCACTTTAAAATCTGAGTTGCTTGACTAGTCTTCAGTATACCTTGATATTTTTAGATAATTCCCTTTTGGTTCTTCATTAAACAATTTTTCTTTTATCTTTATAACTTAATTCTTGAGAGCTACCAGTATCTCTTAGGCTGATGACTCTGTCAAAAGTTCATGATAGCCTACTTATCTTTTATCAACATCATTTGAAAGTCATTCTCCCTAAATAATGGGCCTTGGCAACAGATTGGATATGGAGAGGGATGAGAGATAATGAAGAATAAAGGATGATGCCTAGTTTGTTAGCCTCAGAGACTAGGAAAATGGAGGTGCCTATTTCCAGTAATAGGGAAATATGGAAGGATGGATGATTTGAGAAGAAAAATAATGAGTTCAGTTCAAGACATATTGAAATGAAGATGTCTACAGAACACAGTTCAATGTCTGAAAGGTAATTTAAAATGCAAGACAGGAGGTGAGCAGGGCAAGATAGGTAGATAGAAGAATTTAAGCTGACATTAGGGATGATAATGGAATCCATGTAAACTGATATTCTAGAACCAGAGGGTAAAATCAAAATGGAAAGAATCTACCAATAACCTCATGAAAGAGATCCCAAGAGCATAGCTTGCATGTTTATTATAGTCAAATTCCAGAACAATTCAAATATAATGGAACCATAGTAAGAATAACACAAGATTTAGCAGCTTCTACATTAAAAGATCAGAGGGCTTGGAATATGATATTCCAGAGGGCAAAGAAGCTAGAACTTCAACCAAGAATCATTTACTCAGCAAAACTGAGAATAATCTTTCTGGGGGAAAATGAGTATTCAATTAAATAGAGGAGTTTCAAACATTTCTGATGAAAAGATCAAAGCTGAATGGAAATTTTGACTCTCAAATACAAAACTCAAGAGAAATATAAAAAGATAAACAAAAAAGAGAAATAATTATATCCCTTGATGGGAAGATGATTCTTGGAACTCCAGTAGTTGGAAATAGTTTACAAAGAGAGAGGGTAATGGTGTGAGTTGAATATTATAGAATGATATCTTAAAAATAAAAATTAATGGATGAGAAAGAGGAAAGCATTGAGAGAAAGGGATAGTGAGAAAAAGAATGGGGTAAATGATCTCACATAAAAGAGTCACAAATGAGCTTTTACAGTGGAGAGGAAGATAGGGGAGATAGAGAAGAGAGCACATGAACCTTATTCTCCTTATAATTGACTCAAAGAGGGAAGAATATTGTTAAAAGGGAAATGAGAGACCCTGTATGATGAATATATCGGGTGACCAGGATTTAGTGTAACCTGATCTGACAGTATATCTCTCTTTGGGACAGGGAGTAAAGATGGAGGCTTCTCTCTCTTTACCCAGGTGAAAGGAATCACAGTTATCTGTAACAGATGCTGAGAAACCCCTTAGGAGTTGGAATAGATTTTTAACTAGGACTTTGCTCAACCTAGTCACTCCATGGGTTCCCTCTTCTGCCACAGACAGCTAACCTGGGAAAGAGATCAGAATGGATGACTGGGAATTTTGCTTCATCCAGTCTGGGAATAATATCAATCCAGGATAAGCTCCCCTTAACAAATCTTCCTTTGGCCAACAAATCTGATTACTATTGTTATTTTATGATGGTTTATTAAAATACATGATGATAGAATTGGATCAGGAAAGAGGGTAATAGGAATCCCTGACTAACACCCAAATGAAAGACAAAGTCTTTTGCTCTTGGCCACAGCTGAGGCAAGCTTGGGAATGCTCTCTATCTAGATATTTTCTCTCTCTCTCTCTCTCTCTCTCTCTCTCTCTCTCTCTCT
>NC_058130.1:503650785-503694152 GCF_016433145.1 Gracilinanus agilis
TGTTAGCTGATCAGGTTGAGAGGTACACTGAAAGCTCAATCCAGTTACCCTCAGGTCTAACCTTCAAGGTAAACTGCTAGTTCCATTGAGTCTACACAGGTGTTGATTTCCAGGGATCAGGAACAGATGCAGAATCAGAGTAGATCTCAAACAGGAAACACTTTCTCAGGATTTGGATGATTTCTGTCCAGGAGAAGGGTTTCAGAGCTGTCTCTCCTCACAGAGTTCCAGAGCAACCTCTGAAAGTTCCAATAGTCCCCTCAAAGGCACCATTAGCTCCCAGAACCCTTCTGCCTCCAACATTCCATCCCCTTCTCCCTTCTTTCTCTGTTCCTGTACATTTATTTGCATCATTTTGCAAAATTCTTCTCTTCAATAGATGTAATTAATTGATTATTGAAATCTATCTTATTCTACAGGAAAGTAGGAGGGGAAGGTAACAAGAGCAGAGTGAAGGACTGATAGAAAAGTGGACAAACTGGGGGATGTGGTGATCAGAAGCTAAAACTTTTGAGGATGGACAGAATGAAAAGAGAGAGAAAAGGACAAATGGAGAGGGGGAAATAGGATAGAAATTAGCATACAGTGATAAATAGAGGTGAAAGTCTCTCTAATAAAGGCTTCATTTCTCAACTGCATAGAGAAATTAATCAAAAGTATAAGAATACAAATCATTCCCCAATTGGTAAATGGTCAAGGCATATGAACAAGCAGTTCTTATACAAAATAATTAGAGCTCTCTTTAGTCATGTGAACAACACTCTAAATCAGTATTAATTAAAGCAATACAAATTAAAGTAATTCTGAGGTACCACTCCATACCTATCAGATTGGCTATTATGACAGAAAAGGAAAATAACATAACTTGGAGAGGTGTGGAAAAATTGAGACAATAATGCACTGTTGGGGGGTGAATTGATTCAACCATTTTGGAGAACAATTTGGACCTATGCTCAAAGGGCTATAAAACAGTATATGCCCTTTGACCCAACCACACTATTACTAGGTTTATATCCCAAAGAAATAAAAGAGGAGGGTGTGTGAAAGGACTTATATGTACAAAAATATTTAATACAACTTTGTGGGGACAGGAATTGGAAAGTGAGGGGATACCCATCAATTGGTGTTATATGTGAATTTAATCTAGTAGGGTAATAAACTGATTGTAAATATGGGAATAAGCTAGAGATAATAGGGAGATTAAGGCAAGGTAAGGTTGCAATAGGGGATAAGGCAGGTAAGGGACTAAAGTTAGTGTGAATAGGGGATAAGGCACTGTGGATAGAGTTTGTGGATCCCTAAGGCAGTAAAGTGGATAATGAGGTTACAATGGAGAAGGTGGTAAATTGAGGTGGTAGGAGAAATAAGGGAATGACTGAGTTTAGGGAATATAAACACAGAGGTATAAAGAGTTGCAAGGGAGAGGATAAGGTATTTTGGGCAGGCAGCTGCAGCCTGGGAGACACAGACTGGGACACAGGTTTGAGACAATGACACTAAAGGGAAACAGACTGAGCCCTTCAAGGAGGAAGGGCACTTCTACAGACAAAGGTTACGGCCAGCCAAGAATGGTTTGAAACTGACTAGAGGGCTTTCTAATCAGTTTCTCAGTTCACAAAGGAAGAGTTCAGAGGAAGTATGGAGATTACACTTCCTCCAAAATGGATACCTCCAATTCCCTTTAGGACCCAGAGACAATATTATTCCTTTCTCCCCTTCTCCCTCTCTTATCAATCAACTAAAGGACTAGCCAAAGGTTTGATTAAGTGACAAACAGGGGTTGAGTTTTAGGGTGATTGGAAGGGATGGAGGGATACAAGGTAACTCTAACAGCCGCCTAGAGAAAGCTTCAGGTGGGGGAAGCAGACAGGAATGTGAGACTGAGAAAGGACCTGCCTAACTCAGCCCGGAGAGGTTTTTGTAGCCTATAGGATTAGGAAAGTTGGATACAATGATTCAAGACATAATTTGTAACAAGGATAAACCCTATTTGACTACAGGGAAACTATGTCTACCAAGTTTGAAAGCTCCACCCTCCTTTCAAAACCCCAAGAAATTTAGGAAGGGAAAATGATGATTGGGAATAAGGGAGGTTAGGGAGATCTCAAGGAAATAGTTAAGCTAACAAATTTTAAGAGAAAAGCTGCAGAATATAGGCCAGGTTTTCAGTCTAAAGAACAGAGTTCAGTTGACCCTTCTACTCTCATTGAGTCCCCCTGGTCAACTGACTAACCTCAGGATTCTAAACCCTTTTCAACTGTCAGAAACTCTGCAGTAAGGCTTTGTAGGGTTGATATGCACCCTTTTGCACTACATTTGGGAATGGCTGAATAAGTTGTAGAATATGCCTATAATGGAATATTATTGTGCTATAAGAAATGATGAACAGGAAGAATTCAGAAAAATCTTGAAAGGCTTACATAAACTGAAGCAGAGTAAAGCAAGTAGAACCAGGAGAACATTGTACATGTTGGCAGCAATACTGTGAACATGATGAACAACTGTGAATAACTTAGCTATTCTTAGCAATACAATTATCCAAAACAATCCCAAAGGACTCAATAAAAAAAAAATGCCATCTGCTTCCAGAAAAGGAACTGATGGAGTCTGAATCCAGTTCAAAGCAAATCCTTTTTCACTTTCTTTCTCAGTTTTCTTTGTTTGAGTTTTCTTTCACAGAAGGATTTATATGGAAAATTGTTTAACATGATTGCACATGTAAAATCTATATCAGATTGCTTACCATCTCAGTGAAGGTAGGGAGAGGGAGGGAGAGAAGGAGAGAATTCAAGATTCAAAAATTCTTTTGAAATGCTGGAAACTGTTTTTACATGTAATTGTGGAAAAAATTAATTTGATTTAAAAAAATAAATGCCATCTCTCAGCAACTGTTGATAAAATGGTTTAAAAATAACACAACCTAATAATGGGGCAGCTAGGTGTTTCAGTGGGTTAAGAGTCTGGCCTAGAGATGAGAGGTTCTAGGTTCAAATGTGGTCTCAGACGCTTCCTAATTAAGTGACCCTAGGCAAGTCTTAAACCCCAATTGTCTAGCCCTTACCTCTCTTCTACTTTGGAAAAAATACTTAGTATTAATTCTAAGATGGAAGGTAAGGGTTTAAAAAACCTCATTAAAACAATTCAGGGGTATTACCTCATAAGATCAAATTAGTAAAGAAAGGAAAATTCACAATTGAAGTGTCTGAGAGAAGATAGGTACCCAAGTTTACTACTAATGGAGGCTTAAATTCATGCCATTGTTTAAGATGACTATATAGAATTAAGCAAAAATTTTAAAGGCTACTAAATTATTTATTCTCTTTGACCTAGAGATATTATAATTAGAATTGTTTGATGAGGAACTTGACAGGGAGAACAGAAAATTACCTTTAAAATGATTACTTAAAAGAAGAAAATAAATATGTACCTAAAAATAGGGAATGGTCAGTTTGTGACTTAAGAATATAATATAATATCAGGCTATTTGGCACAACAAAAATGAAGAATACAGATAAACATAGAAACACTTTTATGACATGACATAGAATGTAGAAGAGACAAGATAAAAGTACATATAATGACTTCTTCCCACAGTATAAATCAAGACAGTGCCAAAAAGAAATTACAATGGAAAGATACATGTTAATCTAGAGAGATAGTTAATATATCTTTTGATTGTAGCTAAGGTTCCTTTTAACCCTAAAATTTTATGATTCCCTAAAAACATCTAACAGGAGACATATAACATGGCTTTTGTTTTTATTTAGTTTTGGCTCATTTTCACTCTAAATAGAATGAAAATGAGTCAAAACTAAATTCTAAAAATACATTTTTACTTCCTATTTTGAAGAAAGCCAGAACTTAAATAAATATATGGGTTTTTTTGTTTTGAGTTATAATTTATAATTTTCTTCTCTCTCTCTCTCTCTCTCTCTCTCTCTCTCTCTCTCTCTCTCACACACACACACACACACACACACACACACACACATTTGGTATATTGTTCTAGTTATCAAATGAGATAATTTTTGTAAAGTGTTCTGATTTCATTGGTATTGAAATAGGTGGGTAATATAGATGATAAGGTTTGTATAAGTGATGTATCAAGGTTGGATACTATATGGGTGGTATTAGATAATAAGTATTGTTTTATTAGTTTAGAAATAAGAAGTAGAGAAGCTGGCTTGAGAAAGAATTGGAGTTTCAAACAGAGCTGAGAGTGCCAATTTCAAATGTTGACAGTTTAACCATTTTTCTGGGGCAGTTACTCTCTCTGAGTGTGGCTGTTGAGAGTTGATCTCTGGCAGCTAACAGAGTCACACACATAGGGACTCTCTCTCACAGGGCTAGAGAAGGTAGCATCTTTGCCTCTCTCTCATGGTCTGAGAGAAAGACCTGAAGGAGCTTAGTGTTTTCTTTTTTCCAACTTGGGAAACACTATTGACTATCTATGCTGTTTTTATATGGATTAATTTAACTCTGAGAAGACCAAAGAAAACCGTGGTCTTTGTTTTGGACTTGAAGTCTGCTAAGTCTCAGAGTCCTAACTTGATTCTTGTTGAGACTCAACCAGCCAGCCCTTGTTATTTTATAACTTAGAGACAAAGTTAAGAATTGTAAGGATAATAGGGATAATAATGGTAGTTCTGTTTAGAATAGCATAATTTTGGGTTAGTCAAATCAGGAAGGATAAGTGTATCCTGTGAAACATGGGAGAAGTGGTTCCTTGCAGAACCAAGGAGTTTTATTTGGGTGGAGTTAGAATCCCTTAGAATTAGAAACATTTTTTATCCTTATATATTTCAATAAATATTTTATTTTTTATAACAAGAGTCTCTTTAACATCCTTGTGCCTCGTCCTGAAGAGAAGTTCATCTATGAACTTCACTCCTTTATCACTGGAGATACTTTTGATTACATTTATCAAAAGTATCTGAACAGTTTTGAGCCTTTATTTGTATAGTGTTTCCCAATTATTTTTACAGCTCACTTTTTATTTTTACAATACACCACTGAGAGGTAGGCCCAACAGGCAGTTTATAGGCCCAAATGCTATCTGAATCATTGACCAAGGTTAAAAACATTAAAGATGGGGGCAGCTGGGTAGCTGGGTAGCTCAGTGGATTGAGAGCCAGGCCTAGAGACAGGAGATCCTGGATTCGAATCTGACCTCAGACACTTCCCAGCTGTGTGACCCTGGGCACATCACTTAACCCCCATTGCCTAGCCCTTACCACTGTTCTGTCTTAGAACCAATACTAAGTATTTGGTTCTAAGGGAGAAGGTAAAAGTTAAAAACAAAACAAAACATTAAAGATAAAGTTTATTATCATTCAAATGAAAAAGGATGGGAAGACCAAGAACAAAGGAATCCCTATTCTTTAAATTCTGGAAACTTCTCCCACCTTTTCTATGGGCCTCCCAAGAGTCCCTCTTCAAATATCTTCCTGCCTATCTCTACACTCTCTATCTATATGACCTACTAAATAGCTACCTGACTTTAATTAATCCTCCAAATTACTGTCTGCATAAGTTTATAGTCTGTCAGGATAACTTGGAACTCTTGATGAGTTGGCCCTCTTCAGCCTGAGCCCAAAATGGCTTCAGGCCTTTCCCACACTCAGGTTATTGTTTTGCCAGCAGTTTCTCTTCACATATGTCAGGAAACGTTCTCAGGACACAGGACCACAGATAGATGACAATGTTGGAGACAGAGTTGATAGGATCTCACTCCAGGATATCAGGATAGCAGAGTAGTAGGATAGCAGGATAGCAGAATAGCAGAAACCTTCAGCTTCCCAGGGAACAAGTAGGCAAACTCCTACTTGGCTCAAACAGAACAAGCCACAGGAAGTTATCTCTCTAAGCTCTCCCAAAGACAAGAACCAACAGCCCCCAACTGTCTCACTGTGTTCCTTTTCTATTCCCCACACTCTGGAAAAGGTCCTTATAGTTCTGTGGCATGTAGCAAGTTCCTCTTTGCAAACTCTTCCTTTGTTATCTGTTTGTAAACACATTTAATTCTTTTTCCTTCCTACAGTATTGACTCTGAGCTCCTGGTTGTTCCATGAACAAGATAATCCATCTTTTGTCTCTGGGTACTCTCTCTGGCTGTCTATCATGATTGGAATGCTCTTCCTCCTCCATTCTGACTACTGACTGCCATAACTTCCTATAATTCCCAACTAAAATCACACCTCCTACATGAGGCCTTCCCTAACCTCTCTCAATTCCAATGCATTCCTTCTGTTAATTATTTCTTATTTATTCTATATAAAGCTTGCTTTGTATATATTTGTTTGCATGTTTCCCCCATTAGATTATAAGCTCTATAAGGGTTAAATTGGCTTTCACCTCTTTTTGTATGCTCAGTGCTTAGTACAGTGCCTGGCTCTTAGGAGTCACTTAATAAATATTTATTGAGTTGAATTGTATTGGATTGAAAACTCCAAGTGAAAAAAATTACCTTCACTAATGCAGATGATTAATTGTTCTACAACAGAGAATTGTAGAAAGTTACTAAGGCTCTGTTCTATGACTGACCCAGAATTATAAAGCCAGGATAATTCAGACATAACACTTGAACTTGTTTAAGTATTCCTAATTTAGAAGGTAATTTTCTATCCAATGAAATATACCATCTCCCAGGTCTGTATTCATGGAAAAGAACTATATAAACAGTAAAGTTCTATATGGATGTCAAATATCCATAGTATCATTAACAATAACATTCCAGACTGATCTGTGACAAGAAAGTTTATTAATTTAAAATTTCTAAATGTTACTTGAATTTATTTGGATTGAATGAACTTGAAAATGAATGAAAGTTAGAAGGGAACCCAATGTATTCAGGAATTTTTTAAAAATCAGCAAGTTAAGTATTCTCATGACCAGCTTTTTTAGATGCCACATTGGTCACCAGATATTAGAACTGACATGATGGAATTCTGTAGTCATCAATGCTCAGGTCCATTAGGTACTATACTGGTATAGAATTCTGTGCAAAAGACCTTACAAGAAAGATGAAAGTGGAGATGAAAGGGTGACAAAATTAATAGAAATATATAAAAAGTATTAATAAAATGTCACTGATACTAGAAAACTAAGCAGTTTCCAAATGTCATTGAAACTTTGCAAAGTTATTTTTACTTGAAAGTCAATGGTATTTCTTGATACATTTTAAATTAAAAATAAATTCCTTGAAGATGCTTTATGGGAAGATGACAGAATAGGGTATGAAGCTTAATTATCCCCCCCCCCAAACAATAATTAAAAATAATTCCACCAAGTTGATGCTAAAAGAAGTAAAAAACAGACAGGAATCAGGAGCCCTGGCCTCAATCCCACTATCACAGGCCCTGGGGATAGAGCAAACAGCATGGAATCAACAAGACAGCCCCTGTGGACAGGACCAGCTACCTCACCTTTTTGCTGAATCCAGGAGCTTAAATCTAGGAGGATACCAATGGAATCCCCAGGGAGAGAGGGTCCTGGGAGTACTTGTGTTGGTGGCAGCCTCTGCTTAGGAGACCCAAACTGCTTGGTAGCTGGGGATTGAAGGAGTGAATACCATGAAGTCCATTAGTGCACAACTCTAAGGGCAGGACATCAAGCCTCACTACTGATAGATAAGGGACTCTGGAGACTTGAGGAATAGAAACTTCTCTATCCTGGGCTATAGAAATGGGAGAGAAGGAGTGAATAAGGAGCCCACACTAGAAGGATTGGGGCCCTATCAGCTATTATTGCTCACAGGAGAATGGGGTCCTGGTTGCTGCTACAATGGAAGATGGCCTATCTGCTTTCATTTGCAGTGGCAGAACTGCCCTCAGGCTCTGATTGGAGTTTTTGAGACCAATCAAAGACTGAGGCCTGTAGGGGAAGGGGTATACTGAGATTGAGATTATACCAATCCCTGAACTATAAAAACTGAAATAATGAAATAGGGCCCAGAAA
The DNA here is from genome assembly GCF_016433145.1 of Gracilinanus agilis. Taxonomy (NCBI): domain Eukaryota; kingdom Metazoa; phylum Chordata; class Mammalia; order Didelphimorphia; family Didelphidae; genus Gracilinanus; species Gracilinanus agilis. The sequence continues at coordinate 503,658,742 of NC_058130.1, forward strand.
ATACACACACACACACACACACACACACACACACACACACACACACACACACACACAGAGAAATCCTAAAATATGAGGTAACATACCCAAGTACTGTAGAAACCCTGGGAGTTAGCAAAAATCCAATAATTAAGTCTATTGGTTTGTCCACTAAAAAGAAAAAAAAGACAGACCAATCAAAGGAAAAAGAATCCAACTACCAGGTAGATAGATAGATAGATAGATAGATAGATAGATAGATAGATAGATAGATAGATAGATAGATAGATACTATGAGGTTAGAGAAAACCTCAGTTCAAACTCAGAGATCAGTGAAGTAAAAATATCTACTCCAAAAACAACAAAGAGATATATTAAATGTCCTCAAGCTCAAAAGGAGCTTTTAGAAGGGATTTAATGTAGCCAAAAATCAGAAGGGAAACAACAAATTGGGAAAAAATCTTTATAACAAAAAACTCTGATAAGGGTCTAATTACTCAAATATACAAGGAGTTAAAGCAATTGTATAAAACATCAAGCCATTCCCCAATTGATAAATGGGCAAGAGACATGAACAGGCAATTTTCAAATAAAGAAATCAAAACTATCAATAAGCACATGAGAAAGTGTTCTAAATCTCTAATAATTAGAGAAATGCAAATCAAAACAACTCTGAGGTATCATCTCACACCTAGCAGATTGGCTAAAATGAAAGAAGGGGAAAGTAATGAATGCTGGAGGGGATGTGGCAAAACTGGGACATTAATGCATTGCTGGTGGTGGTGTGAACTGATCCAACCATTCTGGAAGGCAATTTGGAACTATGCTCAAAGGGCTATAAAATAATGCCTGCCCTTTGATCCAGCCATACCATTGTTGGGTTTGTACCCCAAAGAGATCATAGATAAACAGACTTGTATGAAAATATTTAAAGCTGTGCTTTTTGTGGTGGCAAAAAACTGGAAAATGAGGGTATGCCCTTCAATTGGGGAATGGCTGAACAAAATGTGGTATATGCTGGTGATGGAATACTATTGAGCTCAAAGGAATAATAAACTGAAGGAATTCCATGTGAACTGGAATGACCTCCAGGAATTGATGCAGAGTGAAAAGAGCAGAGCCAGAAGAACATTGTACACAGAGACCAATACACTGTGTTAAAATAGAATGTAATGGACTTCTGTGCTACCAGCAATGCAATGACCCAGGACAATTCTGAGGGATTTATGAAAAAGAATGCTACGTGGGTAGAAGAAAAACAACTGCTTGAACACATGGGTTGAGGCGGACATGATTGGGGACGTAGACTCAAAACTACCACACCAATGCAACTATCAACAATTTGGAAATAAGTCTTGATCAATGACACATGTTAAAACCAGTGGAGATACACATCAGCCATGGGGGGGGAGGGGAAGTGGGGGGGATGAAGGGGAAAGTAAGAGCATGAATTATGTAACCATGTTAACTTTTCAAAAAATAAATATTAATAAATATTTAAAAAAAACAAATGAGAGGATGAGGAAACATTAGAAAAAGAAAAATGAGCAATATGAAATATCTTACAAAAAAATGACCCAGAAAATAGACCAAGGAGAGACCATATAAGCATAGTTGAACACTTTTAAAAGAATATATAAATATAATTTTTAATCTACGAGAAACCAATAGGTGTTTTGGGCAACTGCCACTCACAGATCAAACTCACAAAGAAGGATAGTGTATCAGGGGTAAAATAAATCTGATAACCCTTCACTAAAGGAATGACAGTTGGGATTATTGGTCTCTGTCACAAACCAAGGAATAACACAAAGATTAACTACCAACACACTATGGCTTCTTTGAGGTTAAGAGGAAACAAACAGGAAGAAAAACAAAACAGTTTAATGTATTAAAAGGGTAAGGAGAGTGGGGGAGGTATATCTATAACTAGGAATATCTAACTGACAAGAAATGGAGTTCTAAGAGGGAGTTTCTCTGTCAACCTAACTTCAGAAGGTATAGAAAAGAGGGGAGTTTGTTCATCATTAATGAATGAGTTCAAATAGGTTATCAACATTGTTACAGTTTTGGCCCCAGAGTAGAGTCCTCTCTGAGTCTTAGGCATTTGAGTGGACAATTTTGGGACAAGGGAGAACTGCTAAAGGAATAATTTTCCTCTTCCCAAAAGGCAAGAGTCCAGGTCATTAAACTGGGCCCTTTTGAGAGATAAGAGGAGGCCAGGAGATGAGGCAGGAGAACTGGGGTGATGAAATGGAACCTTAAAAGGAATCACATCGCCCAATGGGGTTCTTTGTTACTATGTGTCCTAGAACAAACAATATATAACTCTCTAAGGGACTTTCCCATGTGGAGTGGTAGAAATGATCACTACTTAACAAATGACCTACTCTGGGAGAAATGATCACTTCGCACTAATGGCAACTAGAGGTAGAGGAAGAGTTTGGATAGTTGAACTTGACCTTGAGATATGGGCTGCCTGTGAGGAGCAAATGAAATATAATTTGTAAAGTGCTTAACATAATGCCAGGCTAGAGTATAAATCTTCATTCCCTCCTCCTTTGATGTTTCATTTTGTTTCCTAAATGTAGGTATCTAACTCATGATTCCAAAATGAAATTTTCTAGCCTTGGAGATAGCTCTTTGAGTCTAGGAGACTGGGAACTCCTGGGTCTCTCAGCTGTTGTCAAATGCAATATGGAATATGTATTCTATTTCTATTACTATGCTTCTTAGAGAAATAGTTCAACTTTTTACCTAGCTTGCCACAAGACATATACCTCAAGGGAGCAGGGATACAACATGCTTCATCTCATTGTCAATGTTTCTTTGTGAGCCTAGTAATTTAATAATTTATTTTGTGTGGAAGAAATAAATAGCTCTACTATATCTGATTTCAATTCTACATTGAGTACCTTTCTTTCTACGCTTAGTTTTGGGGAGACTCTGGCAGGAGCCAAATCTAAGCTTAAAGTAATTTTCCCTAGAGTTTCAGGCATTAAAGGGGCATAAAGTCAGAAACCTCAAGAAAAAGAACATGACCTTTCTGGGGAATCAAATTCCTTCAAGACAAAACTCTGTATATGCCCATGGGTTCAGACTCAAAGGCCCCTTTAGAGTTTACTGAGAATAGTAGTGGTTCTGTATTGTTACCTTGGGATCACCTTGAAGGTGAAATAACATAATAAACTAGCATAGGTAGAATAGTAGTGGAAAAGTGACAGAATTTTTGCTCCCCTAGCCACCTTGACCAAAAGGAGCAGCTTCTGCTAAATGATAGCTGGATCTAAGAAGTAGCAAATGACAGAGGCCCAATTCCAAGAGCAAACTTTAACCTTGGTCTTCACTGATAGGATACAGGCTACAGAGATAGAGGTCTACTCTCTAGAAGACTCACACACTCTCACCTTCTAGAAAAAGGGCCTCAACCCCAGAGCAACATAAATTTGAAGGATTACATCAATGTATGGATTCAACTGAAATTAAGGAGTTTTCTAATCACATTTATAGCCCTGCTTCTACATCAGTTTTGCATTATATGTCAGTAATTATTCAAACTTTACCCTAATCTGATCTAGCACTTTATAACATATTCCTATGCTGATTTTACTTCTCTTTTTCTTATTATCTTTATCTAAATGCTCTTTGCCATATTTCAATATTGGCATATGTATTTTTGGTATACATGCCACTCAGCTTCTTCCGTCTAATTTGTTCTTTATATATTTTCATTATTATATTCTAGTTTTAGTCTTAGGCCACCCCATCTTTATTAGATCTGTGATGGCAAATATTCAGTTTGATATTAAGCTATCAAGATTTTATTTATTACCCCTCTTCTTTGAATGGTTTATGGCTATATAGACATAAACATAGGTTATATAGACCATGAATATCACGTCTGATACTCTTTCAGGTGATCTTCTCTATCAAATTACTTGATTTATCCATTGTTCTTCTCCAACAAAAAGAATATTTATTACCCTCCATCTCTCATAATGTCTGGTTTAGATCATGTAATAATAATATCAACCATTTATGTATTTCCTTCATTTTCAAAGCACTTAACATGCTTGCTCATCTGATCCTCATAACAATGCTTTGAGGCAGATGTTAGTAAACATTTCCATTTTACAGTTGAAGAAAAATACTAAAAGAGGTTAAGTGATTTGCCCAGGGTCACACAGTTAACAATTGTCTAAAGCAATATTTAAATTCAGGTCTTCCTGACTTTTAAGTCTAGCACTTTCTGCTCTGAGTCACCTAGTTTCCAGCTTAGCACTTGAACTGGGCATTTTTCTGTAATTCTATTTGCATAGGCTCAGGACCTGACCTTTCAAAACTGGCTCATAGTTTTCTTTTGGACTGCCCACTAAAATATTTATCAAGTGCTTCCTTGTCCAGACACAAATGATTACTGATTAGTGACTACCATAACTGTCCTAATGTAAGCAATAGCCACAGTTAGCAGTGATATGTAAATTATTTCTTGTAGAAATTCCAAACTCTCACCTCTTTTACTGTTTCATCTTTCTTTTCTGTTATCCTTCTGTTGCCTGTTGGTTTTGTTGCTTCTTTGAACTTTAGAGTTACAAAGCAATCTGTGAAAATTATGTCAGTTTATTCTCTGAACATATTTTGAGGTACATAGGACAGGTAATTTCATTTTTGTTATATAAAAAATATAAATCAGGAAAGCTTAAATGACTTTCCCATTATCATAAGCTGGTAAAAGGCAAAGATATGACTTGAATTCAGGTCCTTGGAATCCACATATATCATTTTTTCCATTATACCATACTATTTTCTATAAAGAGGAAACGATTTCTCTTTCAGAACAGTTTGGTAAATACACATGCCACAGAATCATAAATATTGCAATACTAGATCAGGATTATGGTCCATCAGTCTTGATATTTATTTTGTTTTAATTATGTCAACTGAAATGGTTGGAGATTTATTGAAAAATGGAATGTATTTCCCTTATTATTTAATTATACTCCTTTTGCATCAGTCAGGATAAGCCTAATGCACAAATGAAATTTGTAATTTTTGTGCATAATATATCTATTTTATTCTTCACCAAAAAGTTTCTACCTTATATAAACATTTATTAAACATTAAACATATAAACATTCTTAGACTTCTAGATATTCTAAAAGGGCATCTTTTGTCTCTTGTTCTCAAACCATATTTTCTAATATATTTTTGACATTTTACCTACTCCCTATACATAGAGTCACAGAGTACTGAGATTTGAAGACTTTTGTCAAATTCTTTAAAGAACTTGTCTACATCTTCAGCCTATGGAACAGTACAAGCATGGAGTGGTCACATGGGATGATAATAAGTGGTTAGAATGCTCCATTGGTACCCTTGTGATGTCAGAAGAAAGCAAGAGAGATCATTAACAGGTTGGTTAGATCTCTTGTAGGAGGACATGGATGACAGAAGGTCAGTTTACACAGATTCTAATGCTTCTTTTAGATGACCACCTTTCAAATATTTGAAGACTATTTTAATATCATGTCCATTCACTCTATCCAAATCTTCTTTTTTCCAATGTGATAAATGTTTCTTTAACCTATTTTCATATGGTAAAATCTTAGGCCCTTTTATCATCCTTCCCTTCATTCTCTCCAGAGTATGTGTTCTAAAATCAAGCATCTAAAACTGAAATCAATACCAGGGCAAAACATAGTAGGTTTTGAAAAAATAAGTAAGGGGGTAGTAGGGACAAACTGGGTGCCAGTCAGGGAATCACACAAACTGGGGACTCCCATACCTCACCAGGGAAAGAACTGACATGTTAACACAAAATAAACCACTCAGGGATGTGAGGAATGGGGAGTAACAGTTTGTCAGTTAAACTGACTACCAACAGCCAGAGTTACCAGTGTTGTTAATATAATTCCAATATGGGATCTTGATAGCTTGGAGAAAACACAGGAAGTATAAAGAAACTGGTTTTATTGCTGGTAACTTTGGGAAAGTGGTTGAGAGGATTTCTACCACTAAGGGATAGCCTACTAAGCTATAGACAACTCTATCTAAACTGGAGAGGCAGAAGTATTGGGATTCTCACTGCACTGCTACAAGATGCTCCAAGATGATATAGGAACCAGGATTAATCCTTGCACAGCCAGTTAAGTCCAAAGAAAAGCACTAAGGAATATAGGTTTTTTCTATCAGCTGTCTACCAGCAGATATGCACCTTATCTCTGCCTAGCCTGAATTAGTTGCTTGATGGTCTCTTCTCTCATCTTCTATAAATCCCAATCTTCTCAGCTCCTTAGATCTCAGGCAAGCTGAACCACATAACATACCCTCCTTCACTCAGCTTCCCCAAGAAACCTCTCCTTTTTCAAACCTCTGGCTTCATCCCATCACAGAATGTCCATGCATTAAGTACAGGGCTTGCTCCAAACTGTCATCTCTCTGTCTTACCTTAAATCTAAGTCTACTCTATAATCTCTCTATTACAAGTTGTTACATAATTCAGCCTTTCTTTACTAAAGTATTCTTTTTGTTGTTGTTGATGTTATCACATAATATTTTTAAATCATATTGAGATTTCTATCCATTAATACCCCAAGAATGTTTTCAAACAAATTAATATCTAATCATTATACCTCTGTCTTTTACTGGAGATTTTTAAAGAATCAAATGTAAGACTTTACATTTATTCAAATTTCATCTTAATATATCTTTTTAGACCCCATTCCTGTTATCCAAAAATATTAACTACCCCCTTCTAGTTTGAAAAAATGTGTTTGATAAATTTATCATCTGTTCTTTTTTTCTAGTACTTAGTTCTATACAAAGAAAGAAAGAAAGAAAGAAAGAAAGAAAGAAAGAAAGAAAGAAAGGAAGGAAGGAAGGAAGGAAGGAAGGAAGGAAGGAAGGAAGGAAGGAAGCAAGGAAGGAAGGAAGGAAGGAAGGAAGGAAGGAAGGAAGGAAGNGAAAGAAAGAAAGAAAGAAAGAAAGAAAGAAAGAAAGAAAGAAAGAAAGAAAAAGAAAGGAAGGAAGGAAGAAAGAAAGGAAGGAAGGAAGAAAGAAAAGAGAAGGAAAGAAAAGGGAGGGAAGAAGGGAGGGAAGAAGGGAGGGAAGAAGAGAAAGCAAAGTCTTCCTCATTTGTAGTGAGTATTAATAAAGGTTTTGACCATTAACATGGCAAGAGATGAGGACCACTACATCTTTGAAGATGTGAAGACTTTCTATAGCACATGCATTAGACAAATTCCTCTTCAAAGTAGCTGATCTCATTTGAAGATTTGTTCTATCTCATTTTATCTATGGCTCTAGTCTGAGGTGGAGGAAAGAAGGAGCAGGGAAGAGGGAGAAAAGGAATAGAAATTTTGGAGAGTTTTTCCCCTTGAATAAATTTCAGTTTTTGAAGCAAAGACAAAATAAAATACTTGTATATTGTTTAAAACCCTTACCTTCCATCTTAGAATCAATACTGTCTATTGCTTCCAAGGCAGAAGAGTGGTAAGGGCTAGGCAATGGGGGTTAAGTGACTTGCCCAGGGTCACACAGCTGGGGGAAGTGTCTGAGGCCAGATTTGATCCTAGGACCTCCCTTCTCTAGGCCTGGCTCCCAATCCACTGAGCTTAACACTAATTTTTTAAACTCTTAGGACATATAAGCTGTAAAAGAGATAGTAGGGGGAAGAAAGTGGCACAGATCTGTTAGTTATGCCTGCTAATATTTAATAGTTCCTTTCTCTAATACTAACTGGTGATAAAGAAAAGTGATGTGTAACCTATGCCCTGTGTAGATTTGTGACAGAGCTTCAAAATGGTTACTTTTTTTTTTTTACAGTTTTACAGTTGAGTAAAACTAAATGTTAATGAGAGGAAAGAGAAAGAAAGAGAAAAAATATATACACCACAATTGTCAATGCAGATATGTGAAGAAGAGTGAGGTCATATGATTGAAAGTAAAGATGTGACCAACCTGGAAACTGTAAATTTTTTAGTACATGAATGATGTTTATACTGAGATATAGCAGGTGATTTATCCTGCATTTAGTACATTGCCTATTTTTAACAAATGTTTATTGATCAATTAATTAATGGATAGAACACTGGACCTGAAGTCAGGAAGACCTGAGTTGAAATCTTTCTCCAGATACTTTCTGTCTGACCCTGGGCAAGTCATCTAACCTCTGCTGCTCCAGTTCATCTGTAAATGCTTCATCTGTAAAATGAGGTTACTAATAGCACCTCCCAGGGTTGTTGTGTGGATAGAATGAGATAATATTTGTTAAGGTTTTTTTGCAATCTTAAAACGTTATATAACTGCAATTGTTGTTATCACTATTTATTTGTGAAACAGTAGAGCAATAACAAGACAAAATTACTCCTAGAACAAATTCAGTCAAGGGACACAGACTGGATTGTGCTTCCTATATTTTGTGGGATGAAGCTTCTAAATTTGTGATTTTATCCTTCAAGGAAAATATTCCTTTATTAAAGCTACTATAACTATTAGTGGCTAAATGGAACTAGAATGTAAGAAAGCCCTAAGATTGAAGTAACAATATCACTTGGGACTGGAGTCATTTACAGAGAACTTAGATACCCCCAAACTTCTGTAATGATGGCTTTTCACGAAGCCCTAGTCATTACACTCTGTATTGCATGGCCATCTTTGAGTTCCATTTCATAGTAACAGTGTTTTTTAATAGTAAGGACAGAGTCCTGACACATGTTAGATTATAGCTAACAGGGTCAGTTCTAGAGTCACCTCGTGGGAAAGAGTGGTTGTTGTGTGGGTGAGGACAAAAGGTCTTGTAGTTTAATAGTTTTACAAGTAGAGTCAGTCTCTATTATCCAGATATTTTGGTCACATTTGACTCACTTCTCTTCATCTGATAAGAAAATGGTTCTAAAAACAATTTTAAATACCAAGCTAAGCTTGTCTTGTGGGTTGGAAGTGCATTGGCCTAAGAACCTAGGTCCTATAATAGTTCCATTGCCAACTAGCTATGTTGCTCTCTCAATCTTAATTTATTAATCTATTAAATAAGAAAGAAGGATCTGTTAGGCCTTTTCCAATTTAAATTTCATCTCCTGGGAAACTATGATATTTCAAATGCATTAACCTTATTGTGTAAACAAATAAAACAATCCTTTAGTATTGCAAAAAAAACCCAGTAATTATTTGTGGTCTGACAGACAGGGTATGAATACTCTGACTCTTGCCATAACTCAGTATCTTACTTGCTTTTAAGCTGCTATATCATAATGTTAGCTCATTTGGAATCCACAGGTCCTTAAAACCCTTCAAGTAAGGATGCTGCCCTCCCATCTTACATTTGCAAAATTAATTTTAAAATCAAGGTATAGAATAATTTTATGCTTACATTTAATATTCTGACAATCTCATTAGATTTAGCTCTTTCATTTTATCCATCAAGTTCTTTTTGAATCTAATATATTAACTAACCTGCTTAGTTTTGTGTTATTTGCCAACTTGATAAGCATGCCATCTTGTCTCCTTTATGTTCAACATAAAAATGTTAAGTAATTCAGGACCAAGCATAGAACTCTGAGTCATTGCACCAGAGACTGACTTCCAAGTTAACATTGAAGAGACACTAACTTCTCTTTGGGTAAAGCCATTAAACCATTTCTTAATTCTACTAAGCTACTATCCAAACTAAACTCTTAGCCTTTTTCTTTCTGGCTGATTCAAAAGAAAATTGGGAAATGTTTTGCTGAAATGTGAATAAACTCTAGAATTCCCATGATCTACTGCATTTATCATTTTGTTTTCTATCCAGTGGTGTGCTGGAAAATACTTAACAGCAAGCTCTCCAAAAAAATTGTGCAATCTGTATTATTAAACTTTTCTCCATCATTTTTAAGTCTACAGAATTAACAAGATGACCAATTGGACCCTAGTTTGTAATGTCTGCCAATTACAATTAGAAATGCTCATTGGAAATTTGAAATGGTTCTAATATACCACTGTTTCAACTTCATTCATTTTTATCTTTCAGTCCCTGAACAACTCTAGGTATTTTCTCTGCAATTAGATATTTCTTCCTTTTCTGTGGCTATCAATATTAATAGTTAACATTTATATAATTCTTTAAAGTTTTCAAAGTGCTTCATATATCATTTCATTTGATTTAACTGTCATTACCCAAAAAGAAAACTAGTGGTTGCTTTGCCAAAAAAGAAAAAAAAGAAAAAAAGAAATGGTATCATTAGCCAGCTATATTCTGTTTTTCATGAAACCATTCTGGATTTTAGTGATTGCTACTTCCTTTTCTATATCTTCAGACCATCCTTTCAATAATGCATTCTAGAGTTTTGTTCTAAATTGAAATTATGTTTAATGGACTATATAATTTATAGTTTTTGTATTCAATCTATCAATGAACAAATATTAAAGTGCTACGATGTGCCAAGTACTGAAGTTAAGAACAAGGAATACAAAAGTAATATAGTCTGTGACCTCATAGAGTTTACATTCTAATCTAGAAGAGGACATATACACACATAAATAGATATTAGATATATACAAAATGGGCACAAAGTAACTTTAGAGAGAGGAACTTCTTATGAAGGAAAAGTATCTCAGGCATGGGGACAACCAGGACAAAAACATAGAAATAGAAGATGAAGTATCATGTGTGAGGATCAGCAAGTAAGTCAATATGGATGGATCACAGAATTCATAAAATGTATAAGGAGGAATGCATAAAAGAGAAAGTTAGGAAGAAGCTAGGTTATAAAGACTTTCAATTACCAAGAAGAAAAGTATATATTTGTTCCTAGGGATGAATAGAAGCTACTAGAATTTGAGTACAGAGTTGTCTTGGTCAAACCTTTGCTTTGGAAAAAATCCCTTTTGCAACTTTATTTGGAGTGGGGAGATACTTAAAGCACAACAACCAGTGAGGAGTGTAGTGCAAAAGGGTGCATATCAACCCTACAAAGCCTTACTGCAGAGTTTCTGACAGTTGAAAAGGGTTTAGAATCCTGAGGTTAGTCAGTTGACCAGGGGGACTCAATGAGAATAGAAGGGTCAACTGAGCTCTGTTCTTTAGACTGAAAACCTGGCCTATATTCTGCAGCTTTTCTCTTAAAAATTGTTAGCTTAACTATTTCCTTGAGATCTCCCTAACCTCCCTTATTCCCAATCATCATTTTCCCTTCCTAAATTTCTTGGGGTTTTGAAAGGAGGGTGGATCTGGGGTTAGCTTTCAAACTTGGTAGACATAGTTTCCCTGTAGTCAAATAGGGTTTATCCTTGTTACAAATTATCTCTTGAATCATTGTATTCAACTTTCCTAATTCTATAGACTACAAAACCCCTTGGAGCTGAGTTTAAGGCAGGTCCTTTCTCAGTCTCACATTCCTGTCTCTCTCCACCTGAAGCTTTCCCTAGGCGGCTGTTAAAGTTACCTTGTACCCCTCCATCCCTTCCAATCAACCCTAAAAATCAATAAACCCTGTTTGTCACTTAATCAAACCTTTGGCTAGTTCATTAGTTGATTGATAAGAGAGGGAGAAGGGGAGAAAGGAATAATATTGTCTCTGGTTTGTGAAGGGAATTGGAGGTGTCCATTTTGTAGGAAGTGTAATCTCCATACTTCCTCTGAACTCTTCCTTTGTGAACCTGAGTAACTGACTAGAAGCCCTCTAGTCAGTTTCAAGCCATTCCTGGCTGGCCCTAACCTTTGTCTGTAGAAGTGCCCTTCCTACTTGAAAGGCTCAGTCTGTTTCCCTTTAGTGTCTCTGTCCCAAACCTGTGTCCCAGTCTGTGTCTCTCAGGCGGTAGCTGTCTGCCCTTGCAACTCTTTATACCTCCGTGTTTATATTCCCTAAACTCAGTCATTCCCTTACTTCTCCTACCACCTCAATGGACCACCTTCACCATTGTATCTTCATTATCTATTTACTGCCTTAGAGATCCACAAACCCCTATCCACAGTGCCTTATCCCTATTCACATTACCTTTAGTCCTTTACTTGCCTAATCCTCTATTGCAACCTTACCTTGCCTTAATCTCCCTATTGCCTCTAGCCTATTCCCATATTACAACCAGCTTTATTACCCCATTAGCTTACTCCCTTATTACAGGAGACTATTGATATAATCCACATGAGAAGAAAAACAGAACATGTTTATAGAAAGATCCAAAGGAGTCATTGCAGAGGAAGAGATTTAACCTGCTTGAGAAAGTGAAAGATTGTTGGAATAAGGTTCTGGAGAAATTTTCAGACAGACTGGAACAAGTGCAAATGTAGAAATATGAACTTTAGCAAAGAGGAAACATTCCTCTACCTTTAAGTCAAGGGAAGGAGAATAGAATGGTTGATAATTCTGAGTTTTAAGGGGTAGAAGAGTTAAAAAAGTCTCATCAGGTGTTCTTAATCTTCCCAGGTGATTTGGAAATTAAATGACATAAATGTAGAAAGTTAAGAGAGTTTGGATTTAGGGGAGTGATGATGAGATTTAGAAAAGTCACTGTGAAAAATGAGATAATAGAAAAACAGTAAGAGTAAAATAGGAGGATTAAAAATTTACTGTGTTCTCAGGGAGGCCCAACATAGTAAAGGGAGTTTTTACTTTTTTTTTTTTTTTGCTTGTTTGTGGGTCATTTATTTTGATAAGCTGAAGTGGAGGCTCAGGAAAAAAATTGTAGCATGAATATGTTTGTAAGATAAAATTGTTGGCTTAGCCCCAGAAGAAAACTTAGAGATCAGTTAACTCAACTTCTTTATTTTACAGGGGAAGAAATTAAATCCAAAGATTTAGCCAGTCATACAGATAATAAATGACAAAGTTGGGATGCAAGCCCAAGTCTTTAAATTCCAAATTAAGAATTCTTTCCGCTATAACATCATGTATAACTATAGATGAACTAAGCATAATTTTATGACTTTCTCTACTAACAGTCAGCCACTTTAGAATAAGACCAAAGTTGGAGATTAACAGTTTGTGTGATGAAAGTCAAGGATTTCAGAATTAACAAAGGTAGTCTATGAGATAAAGACTGGGATGAGACAAATCATGCTGTAGTAGAAGTAGTAGTAGTAGAAGTAGTAGTAGTAGTAGTAGTAGTACTAGTACTAGTAGAAGTAGTAAGTAGTAGTAGTAGAAGTAGTAGTAGTAGTAGAAGTAATAGTAGTAGTAGTAGTAGTAGTAGTAGTAGTAGTAGTAGTAGTGATAGTGATAGTAGTGATAGTGATAGTAGTAGTAGCAGCAGCAGCAGCAATAATAATAGTAGCAGTAGTAATAGGAGTAGTAATAATAGTGGCAAAAGAAGTACTTGTAATAGTAGTAGTAGTAGTAGTAGTAGTAGTAGTAGTAGTAGTAGTAGTAATAGTAGTAGAAGTGTAGGAAAATATAAGTAATGGCGTCACCAGGGATATTAAAAATCAACTATGGGGTTTGTGGGAACACTCTCTGGGATGTAAGAGAGACTAAAACTGGACACTGAAGTCTTGTACAGCTACACCACTCCCAACTGAAAAATAACAGCCAACTGTCACTCTGGCCAGAGGCCTTGAATTAACTGACAAGGTAACAAGGTAAAATTGGGTTTTAATTAGAAACAACTAAAAGGAGGGATAGGAATGACTACTCTAAAATCTTAACACCTAATAACAAAACCCAAAGGGACAGGGAAGGACTTATTCACTACACTAATCTCAGCTATCTAACTAACAGGGCCCAAGGAGCTATACTGGAGTCTCTGGGTTTCTGCCTCAAACCTGGAACCTGCCAGGCTTGAGTACAGCTGGGGCTTTTGTGGCTTTGGGATTTCTCACTGCAATCCACTGATGATGTCTGGATGTCAGGAGCTACAGTTGTCTCAGGAACCAAGCAGTAAGGGGTTTGCTTGAAGCACTGTCCTCTTCTCTTGGCTTTGTAGATCTTGTTCTTTTTAGATGCCACACCACACAGGATCCCAGGGGAAAATAGGATGCAAGGTGTCCTTTGCTCTGAGGTCTCCCAGGCTGGCAACAGTTTTTGCCTACCACTAATGGAGTCCACACACAGCACAGATAGACTTCCTCCTCCTTCATTCCAACCTGGAATTCCCAGCTCCAGCTCCTTCCTGCTAGGTACTTCCTAATCAATATATAATCAATACCTAATAACTAGCTAATCTAATCTTACTCATAACAGTTCCCCCCTTTGCACAAAGCCAAAATTACCAAAATTTTGGTATTTGTGCACTACAAACTAAACTAAAATTCTAACCCAAAATAACAAACAACCTACACTAACTCTATTCTATCTAATACTATCCTACTCTACCCTACACTAGGGATTTCAACAAGGAAAGGTAAAAAGATAAATACATTGAACAGTTACATAGTTCAAAGCATAAAACAACAAGTAACAATGCAAAAATTCCCAACAAAATCAACAGCAAATATGAAATATCAACACAAAAGTCAAAACAAACATCAAACATAACTCCTATTCTAATACAGAAATATCCTACCAACTAATAAATGCAAACCATTTTGGAAAAACATTTTAACACAACATTGCATAAGTCTTTACATCAAAATTAAAACAAAACAGTAAACTCCCTTATGCAAATTACATTTGAATGTTTGTAACTCAATTACATCAAAGTATTCACAGAATTTACATCTATACACATATATACACATTCAATATATACAAAATATATACATACATGATATACATATATACATGTATGTACACATAATATACATATCAAATATACATATGTACACCCTTTACATATATACAATACTTACACTATAATACAATTTACAATATACACATACTATTTACACAACTATTTACATTACTTGTGATATGTGATCTGTAGTATGTTATATGTTCTTCATGTAATGCAATTTTGTTATGTCAGTTGTATCTGCACTGTAATGTACATTAGTACCTTATCTTATCCTCTAACCTAATCTAATACTATATCTATTCTACTAAACTATTCTAAACTAACCCTAATGTATTAGTGTATTAGTCTAGCTACATCTATCTAATTAACTAGCTAATCTTTGTTAGTAACTAACTATCTCTTGTTAGTACTTACTTATCCTATAGCTAATTCTAATTTTGTTAGTATTATACATTGTCTCATTCCATAAGGAACACAATGTATCCTAACATGTTCGTGTCTTATGTATCTGATTTGTTATGTTGTTTCTTTGCTATATTGTGTTGCAACATGTTACTGATGGATGTATGATACCTACCCAAACTCCAGATCTCCTGTAGATCTCTTTCAGATCTCCTTTCTCCTCATGATGTTCCATTCCTCTAGGAAATCCTCTCTTCTTCTCTCCGGTTTTCCTCTTTTTCTTTTCTCCATCGAAGGTCTTGATAATTTTATGTGCAATGTTGGATGCATATGAGTATGTAATGATACTATATACATTACCCAAAAACTTGTCCATGATTAATCCTCTTCTTTAAGAAAATCCTTGAAAATGAAGTTTTATCAGTTCAATTCATAAGTCCATCAGTCTTAATACAAAGTCTATAAATCCTGAATCCTGAATTCTCTTCATCCATATTCTCTTCCATCCGAATGTCCTCTTCCGCTGGAATGTTCCTCTCCTTACTGAACTTTCTGACTGCAGACTCTAATTGACTGAAGATCTCAAATTACACAATCTCTTCTTCTTCTTCTTCTTCTTCTTCATCATTATTAACAATTTCTACAGTTTCATTATCTATTCCATGTGCTAATTTAATGTGAGAACAATGATACCACGAATCTCTACCTAAAACTTTTACAGAAGATGGTGAAACTAATACAATTGTATAAGGACCTACCCAATTTTGTTCTGTTGCCGATGTTTTGGCAAAATTTTTCACATAGACCATATCACCTGGTTGAAAATTATGAAGAGAATAATCCAATGGACCAGATTGAATTAATACTCCCATATCTTGTAATTCTCTTAGCCTCTGCTGTAAAGCACTTAAATATGAAGCAATTTG
The DNA here is from genome assembly GCF_016433145.1 of Gracilinanus agilis. Lineage (NCBI taxonomy): Eukaryota > Metazoa > Chordata > Mammalia > Didelphimorphia > Didelphidae > Gracilinanus > Gracilinanus agilis. The sequence continues at coordinate 503,674,698 of NC_058130.1, forward strand.
ACAATCACCTCCTAAGAGTGATGCATAAACAGCCTTACAAGTTTTTGCTTGTAGTGGAGCATGTCCAAAGAGCATCTCATATGATGATATATGTAGATCTGCTCTTGGTCTCGTACGTAGGTAAAACAAAGCTATGGGAAGAATCTCTGGCCATTTGAGATGAGTTTCAGTACAGAGTTTCCCAACCATAGTCTTGAGTTCCCTATTCATATGCTCCACCTGACCTGAACTTTGCGGATGGTATGGAACATGATATTTAGGTGTTATTCCTAGATTCTCATAGACTCTTCTAAGGATATCCTGAGTAAAATGAGATCCCTTATCCAAATCTATGGTTAAAGGTATACCAAATCTAGGCACAATTTCTTTCAGTAACACTTTCACCACAAAACTAGCTGTATTTGTATTATGGAAAAGCTTCAGGCCATTTAGTTAGTCTATCGACTATCACAAAACAATACTTGTATCTTCCAGATTTAGGCATACAGATATAATCAATCTGTAAACTCTCAAATGGACAATATGCTAAAGGTCTACCACCCAAACCTTTCTTTCTGAATGCACTTTGATTGAACTTTTGGCAGACTGGACAGCTATTACAGACCTTATTTGTAACAGTACTTGACTGGACAGCTATTACAGACCTTATTTGTAACAGTACTTATTCCAGGAGCAACCCATTGTCTCCTGATGGAATCCACAACAGCTTGTGTACCAAAATGACCTTTTGTGTGGATAGCTTGACACAAATAGGTATACAAATCTTTTGGTAACAATGGTCTTCCTGTATCAATAATCCATATCCCATGTTCTTTCCTAGCTCCAAATTTATCCTTCCATTTCTCAATATCTGAGTCTACATAAGCTTTCTCTAGATCATCAGAATCAATAGAGGTTAAATTCATCACATAGATTGGAGCATTCTGAGCTGCGTACTTCGCAGTGATATCAGCTCTATCATTTCCTTTAGAGACTGAATCTCTACCACGAGTATGACTCCTACAATGAATTACTGCCAGCTGTTTTGGCTTCTGGATTGCTTTCAACAACTCAGTTATTATTCCTGCATGAGCTATTGGTTTTCCCAATGCAGTAATAAAACCTCCTTGTTTCCAGATCGTTCCTGTTGCATGGCAAACAGAAAATGCATATCGAGAGTCTGTGTAAATATTCACATGTTTACCTTCAGCTAGAAGACATGCTTGCTTCAATGCCACCAATTCAGCACCTTGAGCACTAAGATTATTAGGTAATGAGCCATACCACAGTGTCTCAAATTCTGTGACAACTGCAGCACCAGTACATCTAATTCCATTACATAAATATGATGATCCATCTGTGAATAACATCCAGTCTGGATTTTCGAGTGGAGTATCTTTTAAATCCATCCTAGGCATATCCACAAGATCTACTACCTCAACATGCAATGGCTCACTGTTCTTTGGTAAATAAGGAAGAAGAGTAGCTGGATTAAATATGCTACATCTCTTCAACTTGATGTTCTCACTACCTAAGAGAATAATTTCATACTTAGCAATTCGTTGGTCAGAATATACTTGAGTACGAAACTTCCTCATTAGTGCTTCTATCTGATGTGAACAATAGACAGTCAAAGAACATCCCAAAACTAGATCAGCTGACTTCTGGACTAACACAGCTGCTGCAGCTACTCCCCTTAGACAGGGTACTGTCCCCGCAGCTATTGGATCTAATTGACAGCTGTAATACCCAATTGGATGATAACTTTGTCCAAGAGTCTATGTCAACACACCAGAAGCTATACCCTTTGTTTCATTGACAAACAGCTGAAAAGGTTTCTCATAGTCTGGGATTCCTAATGCAGGTGCAGATAGAATAGCTTCTTTCAGCTTATCTAAGGCTAATCGATGTTCAGGCTTTAGTTTCAGAGGTTCTGGTTCTGTATTTCTGGTCAGATCTGTTAAACACTTAGTTATTCCACTATATCCAGGAATCCATTGTCTACAGAAACCAGTAGTTCCAAGAATAGCTCTAAGTTGTTTTTTAGTTTTCGGTGCACTCAATTTTTGTATGTCAGCTATTCTCTTTTGTGTAATACTTCTGGAACCCTCTGATAACACAAACCCGAGATATTGCACTCTGGGTAAAACAAATTGTAATTTCGCTTTTGAGATTTTATGTCCTCATTTATATAATTCAATCAAAAGAATGTTGCTGTCCCTAAGACACACCTTTGCATTTGGGGATGCTAGAAGAATATCACCCACAAAATGCACCAATTTACTCTCTTTAAATTTAATAGTTTGCAGATCTCGATTTAGAATTTGTGAAAATTGAGATGGTGACTTGGTATACCCTTGTGGGAGATGAGTCCAGGTCCATTGTGTCTTTTCCCATGTAAAAGCAAAGATCTTTTGAGAATCCTTGTGAATTGGTATCTAGAAAAACGCAGAACATAAATCTACCACAGTGAAATATCTAGCCTGACTTGGAATGGAAGAAATTATAGCAGCTGGACTTGGGACAACTGGAAGTGTCTTGATGACATAATCATTTACCGCTCTTAGATCTTGAATAAATCGGTAAACAGGTTGGCCATTTTCATCCGGTTTTGTCTTCTTTATAGGCAAAATCGGTGTATTGTAGTCAGAAAAACATGGTATTATTATCCCTTGTTGAATTAGAGACTCAATAATAGGACGAATACCCTCTATCACCTCTTTAGTCAAGGGATACTGAGGCACACAAGGAACTGGTCCTTCCTTTGTCCTCACCCTGACCGGAATAGCTGATTTTAGCAACCCAACATCTGTAGATGACTTTGACCACAAATCCTTGGGTATATCCTCAGGTATTGGATAGATAGTACCTAAATCATCCTCTGTACTGCTAGAATCTAAGAAAAGCAATGGAAAAGCCTTCAAAGATTCCTCTGGGAGATGCAAAGAAATATCACCAGATTCAGTACATTGGATAGTAGCTCTTAATTTACACAATAGATCTCTTCCCAACAGATTCACAGGACACTCCGGAACACACAAAAATGCATGTTCCACCAAAAGTGGTCCTAGGGTCACCATTTTTGGTTGCAATTTAGCTACTTTCTGAGTAACTCCCGTTGCACTGACCACATCCATTGTTCCAATCTGCAGGAAAGCTTTGCAAAACTGATTTACTCGAGCCTGTATCCACAAAAAGATCGTAAATCTGATCTCCAATAGTTACAGACACATATGGTTCAGTACTATTGGGAGGTTGGAAAGTTTCCAACACCAGAGCTAAAACAGTAACATCAGAACAAAGCTCAGCCATTTCCTGTCCATCCAAGTTAACATCGTCAAGAATTACAGAATTTTCCCAGGATTTTAAATCATTGGTCCTTTTCACCTCTATTCTGGTATCATTGTTCTTATTCACAATCAAATTATCCTTTATCAAATTACAATTTCTATTATTCTTCTTAATTCCACTCTTACTAGAACTTCTAACACCATTTACAACATTATTTCTCTTTTTCTCACAATTATTTACAACATTAATCAAATTATTATCAACACTAGTTAAATTACTACTACCAGTAGGTAAATTACCATTAACATTGGTTAAAGTACTATTTACACCATTACTAGTAGTTAATTCAGATAATTTAACATTAACACCACTTAAATTATCATTAATTCTCATCAAATTATCATTCACATTGATTAAACTATTATTGATTCCATTTAAATTAACACTGATCAACCCATTACCATTATTAATTAAATTCTTATTATCATGAATCAAATCAATATTAATACCAAGTGCACCATTTCCATTATTCACAAATACATTATCACCATCATTAACATATACAATTTCATCAACATTTACTTTAGTTCCATTTCCTTGATCAATTACTTCTGAATTTCGGGCACACCTTCATAATGAAGTTGTCCCTCCATTTATGTTACCATTAGTAATATTCCCTTGAACAACGTGACTATACTTTGACGTGGCTCCTGCACGAAGGTAATCCTGTGTTGTTGCCAAATTAGGAGCTTGTACACCTTGACAACATGCATTCTGACATTGGAATACATTTTGTTGTCCATTTCCCTGACTAAAACCATTATTCCAATTATTTCCCCTGTAACCATAATTATTATTATTATACTGATTATTTCCATTGTTATTATTGTATCTCTGCCCATATGATCTCTTTCTGTATCTGCAGTCCCTTGCAAAATGCCCAATACGTCCACAAACATAACAAGATTGCTGCCTCTGGTTCCTATTGTTTGAATTGCTATTGGTCTTATAATTATTATTATTGTTTCTCTTTTCTGCTGCCCATAACGCTGCTACTACCTTGATTTCACTTATTTCTTTCTGGTCAGCTCGAGAATTTGCCTCCCTTAATTGTTTCCTAAGATTTTCAATAATTGTATCCTTGTCGTCACTACTCTTGTCCTTCTCTTGGGCAAAAACGTATGTTGCTTTTTGTTTTAGTTCTTCTAAGCTCAACAATTCCCAATCAGGGTAATTGCCCATAAAAAATTTCTTTACCTGGGTAACCGAGTTTCTGACAAAAATTCTTTTAACATGATCTACGGTGGTATTTTCTAGAATATTCATGTTCAAATACATTTCTGCTGCCTCTATGATTCTGTCCAAAAAAGTTGCAGGGGTCTCTAGTGCTGTCTGCCTGATCTTTTCGAATTTGCTCCATGAATTTGGACGCTTAGCATGCTTCTCTAGAACCTGAATCAGAGATTTACACGCTTGTTTTAACATTCTGTAGGTAGGAACTGAATTCAGGTCCAGTTCCTCCCAATCTACAGGCCATGGTGTCAATCCCTCCGTGTTTCGTGTCTCCTCTACAAACTTTTTTCTGTCATGATGTGATAAGATCTCCCCTAACACGTACCAGCAATCTTCAAAGTTTGGATCGTGTTGTTTTACAAAAGCTTTGAGGATCTTCACAAATTTCCCAGAGTCATCGTGGAAATTTGGGATCTTACATTTTAGATTATCTACATCTTCAGATCTGAATCGAGTATGTTGTTTCACATGGAATACACCATCTTTGCGAACGATGGGAAGATCGCGAAGGGGAAAAAGATTAATGGGGGTTTCAGCCTTATTTTGAGCCTGTTGATCTAGCTCAGCCTTTGTTGGAATACCTTTGTCAGAAATGCCCATGTTCATATATTCATTGCCAGTGTGAGATGTACCAAGTGATTGACCAGAGAACGAACCATTTTGCATACATAACTCTAAATTATCTAACTTAATTTTTAATAGTCTTAACATTTTTTTGGTTTCAGAATCCCTGAAACACCAAGTCACAATGATTTTAACAAAATACCCAATATGAAACAAAATCCACCTTAGTTTGTATACAACATAACCAGTCAGAATCAGAACTGGCATGTGACACAATAAATCCAGTATGTTGATTGTCAAAATCGGTTGTGCCAATTCCAAGTCCATTATCCCTCTAAAATACCTGGATATAACTCTAAACCACTGGTAAGGAATAGCCCAAACACCTTTCCACAGCATCACAAATACATAATCTATCCAATCTTCAATCACCATTGTACCCATCATTCCCCAAACAGACCAACTAACAACAAAATTTATTGTATTATTAGCCACTATTCTGACTAATAATAATTACTAACACAATTAATTAAATACAAGTACAATTAAACACAGCAACATAAAACAGAACCATCAAAAACAAAAAAGAAATGAAGAAAATCCCTCTTTCTGGGGCAACACCAAGCTTAATAGTATTTTCCCCTACCCACAGAGATTTATGAATGACCTGGGGTGGGGGCTGAGAAGCTCTGAGCAGCTCACCAGTGGTTGAGAACTTTCAGCTCTCACCCAGTGGCTGAGCTCCCTCTTGGAATGTTCAAGCCCCTCTTACTTCCTTTATGAATCTAGCTGGCCAACTGTTCACTTCCTGTCTGTCTCTCTATCCACCCATCTGGGTAGTGCCAAACTGTAGGAAAATATAAGTAATGGGGTCACCAGGGATATTAAAAATCAACTATGGGGTTTGTGGGAACACTCTCTGGGATGTAAGAGAGACTAAAACTGGATACTGAAGTCTTGTACAGCTACACCACTCCCAACTGAAAAATAACAGCTAACTGTCACTCTGGCCTGAGGCCTTGAATTAACTGACAAGGTAACAAGGTGAAATTGGGTTTTAATTAGAAACAACTAAAAGGAGGGATAGGAATGACTACTCTAAAATCTTAACACCTAATAACAAAACCCAAAGGGACAGGGAAGGACTTATTCACTACACTAATCTCAGCTATCTAACTAACAGGGCCCAAGGAGCTATACTGGAGTCTTTGGGTTTCTGCCTCAAACCTGGAACCTGCCAGGCTTGAGTACAGCTGGGGCTTTTGTGGCTTTGGGATTTCTCACTGCAATCCACTGATGATGTCTGGATGCCAGGAGCTACAGTTGTCTCAGGAACCAAGCAGTAAGGGGTTTGCTTGAAGCACTGTCCTCTTCTCTTGGCTTTGTAGATCTTGTTCTTTTAGATGCCACACCACATAGGATCCCAGGGGAAAACAGGATGCAAGGTGTCCTTTGCTCTGAGGTCTCCCAGGCTGGCAACAGTTTTTGCCTACCACCAATGGAGTCCACACACAGCACAGATAGACTTCCTCCTCCTTCATTCCAACCTGGAATTCCCAGCTCCAGCTCCTTCCTGCTAGGTACTTCCTAATCAATATATAATCAATACCTAATAACTAGCTAATCTAATCTTACTCATAACAGTAGTAATAGTAGCAGTAGCAGCAGCAACAGCAATAGCAGTACTAACAGCACTTTTATGATAACAAAAATTAGAAAAAAATGGATTTCTATTGACTGAGGTATAGATGAACATACTGCAGTGTATGAATGTATTGAAATATCATATCATTGCATCTGATAATACATGTATAACCCAGATTGAATTGCTTGCCAGTTCTGGGAAAAGGGAGGGAAAGAAGAGAGGGAAACAATTTGGATTATATAATTTCAGAAAACTTATGTGGAAATTTGTTATTACTTATAATTGGTAAAATAAAATATCTTTATAATAAAGAAGAAATATCATTGGCATCATCAAAAATAAATAAGGAAATCAGAAAAATATGAAGATATATGAAGTCATGCAAAATAGAGAAAGTAGAATCATAAAACAAATGTAAGGACTACTGAAATGTAAATTAAAATAATTCTAAAAGGCAATTGGATTCAAATTATTTGTAATGAATAATTCTTACTTTAAGATATAACTTAAGCATTACCTTCTACATAAAAGCTTTCCTGATCTTTCCAGGGTCTAGTGCCCTTCCACTTGAACCACATTATCTTTAATTATTGTTTATTTTCTCATTTACTTAAAATTGTAATTATTTTCTCTACCATTACAATGTAAATTCCTTTTGCATAGGGATTGTTTCATTGTATTTGTATACTCTGTGATTGAATACTCAGTGTTTGGTTCAGAGTCTAGCACATAATAGGTTCTTAATAAACACTTGCCCTAAATTGGGTCTTGAAGAGTCAGACATTACTTAAATGACTGAACAACAAAGGCTGCTCTCACAGCCCAATCTAGAAATCTATAAATTTTTAGTGTTTCCAAAGTGGTGCGATCTGGAGAGAAATCTCTTTACTAATCTCTTGGTCTGTACATTGCAAGTTCTTTACCCAAGTTGTTTGTATGTAGCCGAATTTCCCTAGACTGCTGTTAGACTCAGAGCTATTAGACTCCACTTAGCTCACTGGAAGTTTCTTTAAGTTCAGAATGACTGATCTGCCAGCTTCTCCTTGGGATCCCTTTGGATCCTACTCATATCTTTGCTTTGGGAATGAGGGAAGGTTATGTGTTCCCCTCTAATTGTGTATGTTGCTCTCTCTTTATCTCTGGTCTGATGAGAGTACTGTTCTAGTACTACCAGCTCTTTACCCATGCCTTCCCTTCTCTGTAACTGTTCTTCCGCTCATTCCTCCTCCATATGAGATAGCCATTCCATTCTATCTCCTCCTGGTCTGTTCCATTACACTTTTCAACTCATTCCATTACATTCACCTAGACCTCAAGCCTTCAGTCTGTATACACCCATTCAAAATACCCAGGCAATGATGTCATTCCCAGGGGTGATAGATGACACTTTCCCATACAGGAATCAAACACTTTGATCTGGCTTGCTTATGATTAGTCTTTCATTACCTTTGTATGTTTCCTCTTTCATTACCTTTGTATGTTTCTTTTAGATCAAATTTTCCACTGAGTTATGGGTTTTTCCCCCAGGAATAGTTGAAACTTCTTTAGTTTATCAAATATCTATTTTTATATCTTATAATTATGCTCAGCTTTGCTGGATATGTTTTTTCTTGGTTGTAATCCCAATTCTTTTGCTCTTCAAAATGTTGTGTTCTGTGTTCTTTTAATGTTATATCTGCTAAATTATTCTGTATAGCTCCATAGTATTTGAATTTTTGTTGTTGTTGCTGTTGTTGCTTATAGTATTATCTCCTTAACCTGAGGGCTATGGAAATTAGCAATTGTGTTTCTGTGCATTTTCATCTTTGGGGTGGTGACTGGTAGATTCTTTCAATTTCTGTTTTCTCCTCTGATATTAGTATTTCTGAGCAAATGATTTCTTGGTCTATGACATCTAAGCTCTTTTTTAAATTGAAATCATAACTTTTCAGGAGGTCAACTATTTTTTATATTGTCTCTCCTAGATTTTCAAGATCAGTTATTTTTTGTGATAAGATGTATCTTATTCACTTCTATTATTTAATTCTTTTGATTTTGCTTTATTGTTTCTTGTTGTCTAAGAAAGTCATTAGCTTCCCTTAACATACAGGGAAATAGGAGGTAAGAGGGGATGGGACAAAGGAGGGGTTGGGAGTTCCCTTGGGAGGCTGAGGGAATAAGAGAAGGAAGGGTGGGTTCGAAGGAAGGAAAGTATGAGGATAAATAAAGAGAAAAAAGGAAAGGATACCTAAAGGGGAATACATGTCAAGAGGTAGGTGGGAAGGTAAGGGGATGAGGGAAGGTCCCTTATGACAAGAGAGGGGAGGGATTTTTAGAAATGAACTCATATCAAGAAGAAGGAGGATACCTGCAGAGGTTAGTAGTAGATTTAAGCCTGATCATACATATAATCCAAACTTAGTTTCTGGTGGGACAGCAGTGGTTTAGAGAATATAAATATTCTGAAAAAATCTCACCCTAACACTTATTATACTGTGGAGGTAATCCTGCATCCCTGAAGGATTGTGACACTAGAACAAAAGTTCCACTGGATATAACCAAGCTGGAAATACCTGTTTCAGAAAAAACATGGTTCTGGCAATAGACTGTGCCCGCTGCCTAATATTACATTGCTAGAGCAGCTGTGAATTTTCTTATAGAAAACAAGATGGAATTATGAACTTAGAGCTGTAAAGTTGTTCATACTCATTGACTCAGATATCCTGTTACTAGAGGTGTGCCCTAAGGGCATTATTGAAATGGTTAAAAGCTGAGTTTGTATGAAAATATTCAGGGAAGCTTATTTGTAGAGACAAAATAACTAGAAATAACAAAAAGGCAATCATTGGGAGAAATGGCTGTATAGATTATAATATTTGAATGTAATTGATTGTGTTGTCATTAGAAATGACAAATATTGGAAACAAAGAAAATAAGGGAAACATATGGAGAGATGAAAAGAGAATAAGATTAATATACATGGTTACATTAAAAATAAGTTATAAAATCAAAAGAAAAAAGTATCAAAGTAAATAAATCCAAAGGGAACTCAAAAGAAGAGGATATTTATATTAGCACACATTTATAATTTATAAATTTTTAAACATTGTAAACTGTGGAATTTTTGTTTTGATCTTAATTTTAATGCACATTTTGTTGGTGGTTGTGGTGGTTACTAAGCTTATGATAAAAAAATTAAGGGTAGATTTAAGTTGGATATCAAGTGGGTAAAACAACATCTTCATAATAAGAGTTAGGGATAAGTGAAATTGTTCCTCTTAATGGGGATCTTGGAGTATTATATTAGCTATATGTGCAGTTTAAAACACACTAATGTGATATCCTCTAGTATCATATAGAAGTAGGAATATGGTTAAACCATAAATGAGTAAGGTTGGAACATTAGGCAGAGACAGAATATTGAGTTGGAGACATTATTCTCAAGTACTACAATCTGTCGCCAATGGATAATGGTTAGGACTCCAGGGAAGACTGGATGTAAAAAAGCTTGGACCAATACTGAACACATCTTGTCTAGATTTTACCCTTGGCCTGTAGAAAATTGACGTGCTTTAGAGCTTTTGCTTCTTCGATTAGTGTTGGAACTAAGGACTCATAAACAAGTCACATTATTCAAAACTTCCAGTAAATGAAATTAATGCCAAGATCAGTACTAGAAATGACAACATCCTCATCTGTTCTCCTTCCTTTTGGCCATAATAAGAAGCATCTTTTCCATTTTTTGATGTTTCACTACAATAATATTTAGAACTGATATGTAGTTTCTTTCTATTAAAGACTTTTACAAACATTTAATCACTCATGAACATGTCCAGGGATTTCTCATTTGAGGGTCTTTATCAAGCCTTACATGGTTTATGGTGAGCATCTTTCTAGAGTATCATCATTGTGCCTGTTTTATATGCAATAGAAAGCTGTAATAAATAGAAACTGGGGCTCCTTAACATACACACACATATATAAGTATATACATACATATGTGTATATATACATAAACACATATATACACTTTCATTAATACAACATATATTAAGTGCCTATGGTTGGTTTAAGCTTGGTACACACTGATCTCAAGTATAGGTTTAGGAACAAATGATAATAAGTCAATGTTGTAGACACTTTTATAAGTTAAAAATTTTTTTTCTTAAACCCTTACCTTCCATCTTAAAATCAATACTGTATAATATTGGTTCCAAGGCAGAAGAGTAGTAAGGGCTAGCCAATGAGAATTAAGTTGTAGTGGTAAAACCTCAAATCTCCTCTTTAGGGAACCCCTTCTGCTCTAAGGACTGGCTTTGTAAGGCTGGCACACCCAGAAACTTGTTACAGACAGGGTTACCCACAGCCCTTCATTCTCCTCTACCTGCTGGAACTCCAGAACAAAGCAAGCAGTTCCACTTCATAGGACACTGTTACTTTCCGTGCTGTGACCTGACAAATCCATGATGGATTGATGTTCTGGACTTACACTGTTAGTACCATACTAAGGACTCTACAAACGGGAAGCCACTTTCCCTTGAACAATACTGCGACATTGTATGTGCCCCACGAATAAACCTATAAAATAGCCAGAGCCCTACAACTTGGGACCCAGAACTTTGAGGAAAGATCCCTTCTGGGTCTGCAAGTATAATAATAAATCTTCCTTCCTTACTCTGAAGTGACAATTTGACTTCCTGCTTGGTCAGACAGAAAAGTCTATAACAAAATGACTTGCCCAGGGTCATGCAGCTAGGAAGTGTCTGAGGCCACATTTGAATCTGGTACCTCCTGTCTCTAGGTCTGGATCTCAATCCACTGAGCCACCCAGCTGCCTCCGAGAAACTTTTTTAAAATTAAAAAAAAAAACCTTTTTAGTCAGCAAGATTGTATATCAAATGAAGTCAAAATTGATCAAATCATATGACAAATGTAAAATTCTTTGCAAACCTTAAAATTCTAAATAAATTCTATCAATCTCATCAACGAGGATGTTGATGATGACTATGTATAGGAATAGCTCAACTGGGGTTTAGTGCACCAGGGTTGCCTAAGCCACTGAGGTTGATAGTATCAACAGCCTATGGGGGAATTAAATCTGCCAGGTCCAAACAACAGCAGCTCTTTCTTGATGGTGGTTTATACTGAATTGACCAAAGAGTTAGCCTCAGTGTATTTATCCTACCTCCATTTCACCACAAGGCAACAAATATTTATTAAGTGCTTTCTGTTTGCCAGGTATACACAGAGAAGCTAAAAGATAGTTTGTGCCTTTAAGAAATTTACATTTGAATGGAGAATGATTATACACAAAATACATATGCATATGTGTATGCATGTATACATATATATAAAGCTATTTGTGCAAGTGTGGTATATGTATTATGTATGTGTATGTTGTTTACATATTTATGTATTTATTTTTAGCAAAAATGCTCTTTAAGGCCTTTTGTTTCTGTTAGTTTACTTTCTGTTCCTGGTTTCTGTCTTCCTGATGGCATCTTTGATGGATTTATGGGATCAAAGATCCAGAACTATAAGGGACTTCAGAGACTGTCTAGCGTAATTCCCCTCATCTAATAGATGAGAATTATAAAAATCTGAAAAGTTAGGTAATTTGACCAACGTCACACAGGTGACATTACATAGAGGTAGAATTTCATGCAGTTTACTTTCAAATGAGGAAAGATAATACACTAAAGGAGCTGAAAAGGTAGGGAAATTATTCATGCTGAGCCATAGTTTAGCAGGTTGTAAAGTCAGAAGAAGCTCACACATGCAGCATACACACATACATAGATACATATTGTTATATATAATTTGAGGAAAGGAGTGTGGTATAAGGGAATTTGAAAGAAGGATGTTGGAGACTTGCTAAGTGGGTAATCTCGGTTACAGGTAGGCTGGGATTAAAGGAGATTCAGGGTATAATAGGACTGAAGTCAGGAGTATAACACAGAAGGGAAACAGAGATCTTCAGGGAGAAGAGAAATTAAACTAAACAGACAAACACAGCAGGCTTACAGACTGGGACTTAGACTCAAACACAAGCTGAGGGAAATAGACTAGACTGAAATTAACAAACAGGCTTTAGTTAATTTCACAGGAAGGTACTTGGTTTGAAGTAACACCTTCCTTCAAGATGGCTGCCCCAGCTTCCCTCTAAGCCCAGAGTATGTTGTTTCTTTCCCTCTTCTTCCTTCTTGATAACTAACAGGCAAATTATACTAATAGGGCTGTTGAAACACAAAAGGGATTATTTTCTTTGAAGGATGTTTGTTAGGAAGGTGGATCAAAGGAAAGCCCTATCAGTTGTCTCAGGAACCTCAGGTGGGGGAAGGGAAGCAAAGATGGAGTCTGAGTAAGGACCTGCCTTTAAACTCAGCTTTACAAAGTGCTATTGCTATCTAAAGGGAATAAATGATGACTGACTAACTATAACTAATGCTGTCAATTAGGTAACCCTTCACAGATTTAACTCCTCTCTAATTACTCTCCTTATTAACTCCACAGACATATAAGGTAAGGGAGGGAAGGCAGGGATGGTATTAGGAAAGGAAGATATAAAGGGTTTATCTAAAATAATAATTTCTTAAGTAAATATGTCAAAGCTAGGCTAAATTTCAATATTAAAGCTAGGTAATCAAGGCAGCTTGGCTGACTGACAACCTCCCTCCACGGAAGATCCAGCCAACTGCCTTTTCCTCAAGATTCCAAACCCCTAACAGCTTTTGGAACTCAGCCAAAGCTAGAAAAAACTATATCACCCCAATTCTGTATACTAGAGTATATGTGTGTGAGTGTGTCTATATAATACACATAGGATACATATGCATACACACACATATATCTATTCAAACTTCCATCATCTAGCTATCTATTCATTTATCTATCTATCTTTCTTTCTTTCTTTCTTTCTTTCTTTTTTTCTTTTTTTCTTTCTTCTATCTATCTTTCTCTATATATCTATATATCAGAAGTACAACTAGAGAGAGGAAGGAAGCTTGGTTAACCTGGACCCTTTCCAAAATGGAGGACCAGGGAAGACCACACCATTGGAGAAGGCAATGTAAGAATTTACTGGTTCTAAACTCTCATTCTTTGGGGTTGCAAGTCAACCCCATTCTTTGAGTTAAGAACAAGGTCTGAGATTTATCTTTATAAGAGGGACATATATGCACTCTGGGAGGACACCAGAAGCCTTGTGGCTACTTGGCAGCAGGAAGACAATTGCCTCTTTCCTCACATGACTCCTGATATCTGGAAGATCAGCCTCTAACCCTGATTGAGGTAAAGTCCAGCAAATAGGAAAGTCCTAGAAAGTGATGTCATGGAAAATCTAAGTTTCAGGTCTGGGAAAGGGAAGGCCTTTTTTGTGCTGGAATCACTGTGAGATGAGGCAGTTAGGAAAGCACCAGTGGGCGAACACTTGCTGGGCGACTCCCTGCACACCTAAGGTCTGGCTGAGATGCTGGCACAGCCAATAGCAGGACAAGGCTTGTGAAGGGAATAGCTGGATACATGTGGCTGGTGCCTTTTCTTTCTCTGAATCTTTTTTATTATTAAGATACAGTCTCCAGAGAATTTTAATCTTAACAGTAGCCAGGATAGAGAAGGCATATTCTAGGGAGAGAATGTGTACAGACAGGGCAAGGAAAAGAACAACTATTTATTAAGAGCAAATGTGGGGGCAGCTGGGTGGCTCAGTGGTTTGAGAGTCAGGCCTAGAGACTGGAGGTCCTAGGTTCAAATCCGGCCTCAGACACTTCCCAGCTGTGTGACTCTGGGCAAGTCCCTTGATCCCCACTGCCCACCCTTACCACTCTTCCACCTAGGAGCCAATACACAGAAGTTAAGGGTTTAAAAAAAAAAGAGCAAATGTGCTAGGCATTGTGTTAAATACTTAACAAATGTTATCTCATTTTATTCTCACAACTCTGTAAGATATGAGGTAGGTGCCATTAATATGTCACAGGATGAGGAGGCTACAGGTGCCAAAGGAGGCCCTGAGATGAGTCAGCAGATGAGACTTGGTGGGAAAGACATGTCTATTCCTTTAAGTTTAAGACCTAGTTAGAAAAAGTAGCACCCTACATGAGCTCAGGCCAGGTAGAGTAAATGACTGATACTTTGATTCTAAGAATTAATGAATGAAACATCCAAAGAAAATGGAAACAATATATAAGGCACATTCTCTGAAAAGAAAAAAGAAAACAATCAAACTCTAACTATTCCTCAAAAACAGTAAGGTATCACTAAATCATAAAAGGGAAGGAGAGAAGGTCACAGTGGCCACATGAGACAGTACAATAAATACTACTTTGGGAGTTTTAGAGCTTGGGTTCAAATTCCACCTCTAGAGGTTTGACCATGTGTGTATTTTGGGCAAATTACCTAATCTTATGTGGCATCAATTCTCATCTATTTGATGAGGGGAGTTGAACTACAGAGTCTCTGAAATCCTTTATAGATCTGGATCTATAATCCTTCAGTTTGTAGGCTGATCAAAGACACCATCAGGAGGGCAGAAACCAGGAATAGAAAGCTAGAAGACTTTCAAGAGCATTTCTACTAAAAAGAAAAAAAATCTATAAACAATATACATATCTAATATATATACATATGTATAGACATTTATACAATACATGCATACATATACACATATAGATATAGATATAGATATAGATATAGATATATGCTTCCTCCTCTCCAGGAGAGATCTACAGCAGCAGCCTAAATGATGACCTACTCACTCCCCATACGTAAGAAAAACTCACCAAGAATCCTGTCTTGCTCCTTACCTTCTAAGGGACCCACCAATAATAGATGGAGCAAGCAGTAGATTCTACGACCACAGGCAGTCCTGTCATCAAACTAGGCAACAGGGCAGTATGACTGGTCCAAATCCTAACAAGATTGTAACCAATCATAAAACAAATACATTATATGTATGTATAAATATATATATATATACATTTATTATTATTATTATACATGTTATGACACTAGTGACTGATAAATGTGTGGATGCTGCTGCAGGGGATACAGCAGGGATATGTACCCCTCACTCCCTGATGGTATTGGGAGTTGAAGCTGAGTGGCTAAGGAAATCCTTAAGTGCCACCCTTGAGTGGTGAAGGTGAACACTCAGGACCCCTCAGGTGAATCAAGATGAAGCAGGTGTACCCAACTCCAATATAATAGTGTCCCAGGACTAAGTAGATTAACAAATAGGCTGTGGTTTGTATTCACAGTTCTATCCACTTGTCCTGGCCTATAATACAGATAATGCTACATTGACTGTGGCTTAATTTAAGATTGAATAATCCCTCTTCCTTCAGATATCTAAAGTTATGATGGTAAACCTTAGGCTAAGAGTGACATCCACTTAAGTTAGTTTCAGGGTTTAATGATAACAACTTAGGGAAAGGCAAACAGGGAAGTGAAGGTAAGAGGTACAAAGGAAAACTTGGCTAAAGCTATAGATCAGGGGTCGGCAATGTATGGCTCTTGAGCCATATCTGGCTCTTTTGAGGGCCAGATATGGCTCTTTCTGCAGGAGCCATAAAGTCAATTTTTTTTTTCAGGCACCGTTACAGGAGCGCACTGTGAGCACTGTACGGCTCTCACGAAATTACATTTTAAAAAATGTGGCATTTATGGCTCTCAGGGCCAAAAGGTTGCTGACCCCTGCTATAGATGAATGGTTATTAGCTTGAAGGTATCAGGAACTGAGAATAGCAGTTTAGATGTTTATCTTCTCTTGCAGCCTGTTAATCTGAACCAGACTGTTGGATAGTATTAGATGGTGCTTCTTAGATGATAAATGATTAGGGTATATAATATTGCTTCACACAGAATTGGAATTAAGGTATTGGTCAGTAATGGCTGCTGGTAACCTGAATTGATTTGGCCCTCCCACCAAAATCCCTTCTCCAGAATGAGACCGTGTCTTCCAGTCTCCAGCTCCTTAAATACCCTCTCCAGTAACTGCTTTTTTATTCCTGGTTCATGCCATCCTTCGGTTCATTCTGAATTCTAAACTGCTATATGTCAATCATTCTGCCTTCCATTTTGCATAGCAGAAATTATATTATATACATTATTATTTATTTTATTTTTAAAATTAAATTATTATTATATAATATTATGATATTAAACCCACATATAAAACATATAAATATACAAATGCAAATATATAGATGCTATGTATATGTATATAAATACACATATATTTAGAAGCCAAAGTAAACCGTATAATGCTTTTGCTTACAACTTGTTCTATGTCCTGAAATGACATCTCCCCTCCCCTCAGTTCTCTAACCCTAACCCTAACTTTATCCTTTCTATATTTCACTCCTAGCCAAATGAAACCAGACTTCTTGAAATGGAATTCAGCGGTCCTCAAGTTCCTCTGGGAGTCCTGTTGACAACACCTTGATACATGGGCTAGAAAGAAAAATCAACATTTTCTCCTGACTTCTGCTTAACTTTTTCTCTTGTACTTGGGCTATAGGGGTTCATTTATGGGACAGTTAGATGGTGAAGAAGATAGTGCATCAGTCCTGGAGACAGGAAGACTATTCTTCCCAAGTTCAAATCTATACTCAGATATTAGCTTTGTGATGCTGGGCCAGTCACTTAATCCTATTTGCCACAGTTTCCTTGTCTTTAAAATGAGCTGTAGAAGGAAATGTGAAACTACTACAGTATATTTGCCAAGAACACTTCTAATGGGTGACAAAAAGTTGGACATGATGGGAAAATGATTGAATAATACAAGATCATTTATGCTTCTATCGTCTGATCAGAGCCTACTATTTATCCCTTCTCCAAGCCTTATGGGGCTATCAGGGAGATTATTTCCCCAAATAATAGAGGTGGGAGTATAATTTCAAGACTGAAGGAAAAATCCTGTATTTTTGCCCCCAGTGTAAGATGAGATTATACAACCCCACATTTGAAGACGTAGAACTGCTTTTATTGGAATTATACACCCCTAATGGAAAGGCCAAGTTCATAGCCAAGACTAGGAGCAACCCCAACCTAGCCTCTTGGCCTGAGCAACACCAGGACCTAGAACTCTCCTCCCAATGCAAACATGGCTTATCTCAAAAGGTGTAGAGAGGATTTAGCTGAAGCGATGAGGCTCCATGCAAGATGATCAAATGCATGGGGATCCTTTGAGAAATTAAGGCAAGGGGAAGAAGAACACCCAAGCCTATATTTGGACAGGCCTGACACTGTGGTGCTTTCAGTAACAATCTTGAGGTTTCCAACAAAACTGGGCTAAAAGAAAAAAAAATTCCCTAAGATTATACTGAGGTTGCTGTGAACAGTAATGAGACCTTATGATCACTATTCATTACTTTGTCCTTATAATCAGCACTGAACAAGCACCAAACCAGAGAGATACCTTCCTTTGGAAACTGGTTATGACTGAGGGTAGATACAACCTCCACAAGGAAATCAGTCAATTTAGCAAATGCTGGAGCCAATAAATGAAGCTTGTCTTTTAAAAAGTCCATTAAAAAACTCAATGAAGCCTGCTAAAGGTGATAAGCCAAATACAAATTCAGAGAATATTAATATATTTCGTGTTCTGGAGGTAAAGTTGATTCCATCATTAGAGAAAATGAAGGTGATGAAGTTATAAAGGAGTCTGTCCATAGAGATATGAAGTTATTGCATATATTCTGATATGCACTACCCAAATATAAGCAATTGGCTGCATCATCAAATTTCCATCACTGAGTTTGTTCCAATAGGGGGAATTCGTTGATAGTTACAGAAGCTGACCCTTCTAGGTTTCCTCCTTTCCCAGGAGAATTACCAGTCATACTAATGATGGCCCACTCACTCACACACAGTAAAGGCTCATCAAGAAGATTGTCCTTCTCTGCGCCTGCAAAGGAATCACTAAAAACCAGAGAAACTAAATATAAATATTACTAAAAACCTAAATATAAATTTAATAAATTAATTTTATTACTATATTATATACTATAATATATATCATTATTATGTTATAAGTAATAATATATTAATAAGATTAATGAATATAAATATTACTAAAAACCTAAAGAAGATAAAAAACAGAGAAAATAAATAAAATATTACTAAAGAAGATCAAAGGCAAATGCCTTTATCACAAGAGGTTCTGCCATCAAATGAGGCAACAGAGCAGCACAGATCGCCCAAATTCTCACAAGATTTTGATTAATTCATCACAGCTGATAGTGACAGGATCAGGGTTCAGTGGGCTCATCACCTTCAGGAAGATAAATGATCTTTTCACAGGGGCAATGTTGGCACTAGGGAGTTTCACTCTTGATCCTACTCCCTCTATTAAGGTTCATGTCCACTATTAGAGTGGACATCTCAAGAAAGATGCCAGGCATATGGCAGTGCTCCATGTCATTAATGCAGAATGGTTTGAGCAAATCCAGAGTCTTGCAATGAGCTCTCTCCATTGTAATGAGTCAGACTATCAGGCTGAAACAGGACTACCCTTCCTTTTTATAGGAACTCATACCTTTAGGGGTCTAGTTCAGGTTATTCCACCTTTGTCTGGAGAGTGGTCTTTGTCTCCTATGGTAGGTAGCTTCTCTAAAATCTCCCCCATGGGGGCAGCTGGGTAGCTCAGTGGAGTGAGAGTCAGGCCTAGAGACAGGAGGTCCTAGGTTCAAACCCGGCCTCAGCCA